>NC_135217.1:3777509-3780009 GCF_052324685.1 Brachyhypopomus gauderio
GGGTATTAGATGAACTGGAGTGGACACATTCCGGAACCCAAGGCCAGCTGTTCTGGTGTTCTCCCAGTTCCCCTAATTGGACGCCATGTCTGAATGTCCCACCGCACCACTGAGGCAGGGCTGCTTGAACTGCCATACTGGGGAGGACTCAAGAGCGTGTGTGTGTGTGTGTGTGTGTGTGTGTGTGTGTGTGTGTGTGTGTGTGTGTGTGTGTGTGTGTGTGTGTGTGTGTGTGTGTGTGTGTGTGTGTGTGTTGCCCACTTGTGTGTTAGGTTTGCGATCTAATTATCAGAGATAATTGCTTGGACCTGGCTCCAGTTACAGGCATCCTCTTGGTCAGCCTCCCCCCTCCCTCTCTCTCTCTCTCCATCTCTCTCCCCCTCTCATCACCATGGTACAGAGAATGGAAACATTCGTTTGATCTTGTGTAAGTTTGACCCGAAAAACAAGCGAAAATCATTGTGTGTATCTCTGTGCTGAACTGCGCCTCATCCCAGCACGGACTGACCTCAGATCAGACACGGGCAGGATGTTCGCTCCACTTTCGCCACTTCCACTGAACTCAGTGATGAAGCGTTCTACCCTCAGACAGCCTTGATTCAGAAAGCAACTAAGTGGCATGTTGTTACATGTTTTAACCCTTTGTGTACATGTACAGGCTTACGTATCTTATAGGTGCATTATATAGGTGTACAATTAGAGTCTATGGTCTGTTGCTGCCCCGTTCAACTCATTCGTCACAGGTCAGATGTCTACCTCCGGGATCGCTGTCCAGCCGAGTAGGATTCAGAATCCGTGATGACCCAATCTCGACGTGGCGCGGTGCCACTGGGTGTCGGGCAGCACTGGTGTCAAAGGCAGGACAGCGTTGCTGGAGCTTTAACACATGTCAGGGTCACTGCAGGGTTACGAGTGGTCTGTCGGCCAAAAATACCCAGTGTGCAGAATCACATGGAAACGGACCAGTGAAGGGAGCTCGGAGTATGGTTACCTACACAGTGGAGAAATAGTGGGCCTGCAGCCTCTACTGGTTCTGATCCGATCACAGTAGAGTGCATACGCAGCCTGCTATTGATTCACAGATCACATATGCTGGGTTGTTCTTGAAAACCATTTTTGAGGGACGCCCAGTGAAAAACTAACAAGCAACAATAACAAAAACCCCCCTTGACATGTATAAGCAGCTAGGTCAGGTTCCCAACACTGACTGTGATGCAACAGCGGGAGGTGCACAGGAAGACAGAAAGGCACAGAGACGATCAGACAGACAGACAGAGAGAGAGACAGACAGACGGATGGAGAAAGGGAGAGATTTTCACACAGCTCCTTAAAGATGCTAAAATAGCTCTGGGTAAATATGTGAAGCGTGGGAACTGAATGTTTGTTTGTGTCCGAGCGGCGTGACAGCAGAGGTCGGGCTGGTGATGGACGTCGTTTTCACAGGGTGAGAACCAGGCTGCCACGTCGGACGCCCGGACCCGATCGCTTGGGCCTCCGCTCTGACGCCCTCCGCCCGCATTTCGCTTGTGTCCTCGTCCCCACCGAGTCTGTGCCCCAGCAGAAGGAAGCGTGGAGCTGTATGGGGCTACGTGAGGCCAGAACCGGACGCCTCCGGACACGTCTGCACGGCGGGTCTCACTGCCAGCTGAGCGCTGATCAACTGAGCAGGTCTGAGTATGTCTGTAATCCCAGCACCAACTTTCTCTGATCACTTATGTCCCTTATTCGTATAAGGATTTGAGACGAGTTGGGTCAGTATGCGGTCTGTGGCTGTCTCTCATTTGGGCTAAAGGGTTGATAAGAGAGAGAGAGAGAGAGAGAGAGAGAGAGAGAGAGAGAGAGAGAGAGAGAGAGAGAGAGAGAGGATGTGAGAAAGTGATTATAGTTGAAGCTTTATCTTTGTCCCTTTTACATCAGTGTCAAATGGGCTGTAAATGTCTTCATATTCTGTAGTATATAAGAAACCATCACCAACAGAGCATGATGGGAATTGCAGTCCCATTTGCACCTTGCAGTTCTAGCTTGTCAGAGCCACTTCAGCCCCGATGGCCCTTAAGCCTGTACTGCCCCGGGACGCTGACTCTCCGCCTGGTGGGCACTGGGGTCATCGGGCAGGTTTCACGCACGTGCCCTTCAGGCCAAGCCCAACGCCTTACAGGAAGACAGCCTGGGTCGTCACGCCCTGCCGCAGCTGAGAGGGTGACTCAGAGTTCCTGCTCCCTCGCTGACGTGCCTGCTAGGCGATGAATCAGGGCTTCCTCACGTGGTGATTTAGTGAGGACTTCTCACCCACGGCTCTGATTTCTGTCTTATTCGTTCCTTTTCTTTCTGACTCACTGATCTCATGCAAAGCAGGGAGGAATCACGGCACACTCACTGGGGACAATCATAACACCGGAGAACAGCCATAACACCGTAAGACGGGTTTACACATCACCCCCAAAGTCAGACTAACACATGATACAGATGTTCTGAGTCACCTCATTGACCCAATAGCCAC
>NC_135217.1:3785009-3852509 GCF_052324685.1 Brachyhypopomus gauderio
ATGATGGTGATCATGGTGGTGGTGATCATGGTGGTGGTGATCATGGTGTCTGTGATCATGGTGGTGGTGATCATGATGATGGTGATCATGATGGTGGTGATCATGATGATGGTGATCATGGTGATGGTGATCATGGTGACGGTGATCATGGTGTCTGTGATCATGGTGATGGTGATCATGGTGTCGGTGATCATGGTGGTGGTGATTATGGTGATGGTGATCATGGTGTCGGTGATCATGGTGGTGGTGATTATGGTGATGGTGATCATGGTGTCGGTGATCATGGTGGTGGTGATCATTGTGGTGGTGATTATGGTGACGGTGATCATGGTGTCTGTGATCATGGTGGTGGTGACCATGGTGATGGTGATCATGGTGGTGGTGATCATGGTGGTGGTGATCATGGTGTCGGTGATCATGGTGATCATTTATTTTGGTGCATTCCAGGCGATGCACCAGCAAGTGGAATGCATGGCACCATGACGATAGACAATTGCACTGAAGGACACACCCACATGCAATAGCCGGCCTTGATTATATAATCTTACAGTCTGTGTGTGTGTGTGTGTGTGTGTGAGCGTGTGAGTGTGTGTGTGTGTGTGTGTGTGTGTGTGTGTGTGTGTGTGTGTGTGTGTGTGTGAGCGTGTGTGTGTGTGTGTGTGTGTGTGCGTGTGTGTGTGTGTGTGTGTGAGCGTGTGTGTGTGTGTGTGTGTGTGTGTGTGTGTGTGTGTGTGTGTGTGTGTGTGTGTGTGTGTGTGTGTGTGTGTCTTGGTATTTCAGCAGTTTGGATGGTGTTCAGGTGCTGATGATGCACCTCTGGATGTGTGAGTTGGGTGCCTGTTCAAAGTCTTTCACCACAAACAGCATCGCAGTGGTGAGGAATGTGTGTGTGTGTGTGTGTGTGTGTGTGTGTGTGTGTGTGTGTGTGTGTGTGTGTGTGTGTGTGTGTGTGTTCTGAGATGGCTAGAGGTATTTGCTCCTCTTATAGGGAGTCTTAAGTTAACCAACTACCTCTCCCTACTTCCTTCGCTCACTCACTCTCACCTCTCCTCACTTGTCTCCTCCCACCCTCTATGCTCCCTCTCTTCCCTCTCTCCTCCCTCTCTCTTCCCTCTCTCCTTTCTCTCTTCCCTCCCTCCTCGTTCTCTCTTCCCTCTCTCCTCCCTCTCTTCTCTCTCTCCTCTCTCTCCTCCCTTCTCCCACCCTCTCTCCTCCCTCTCTCCTCTCTCTCCTCCCTTCTCCCACCCTCTCTCCTCCCTCTCTCCTCCCTCTCCTCCCTTCTCCCACCCTCTCTCCTCCCTCTCTCCTCCCTCTCCTCCCTCTCTTCCCTTTCTCCTTCACTCCTCCCTTACCCAAACAAAGCAAACACTCGTATATCTGACGCGTCATCACCACCCCCTCTGTTTGTCTACGCCTGCAGTGCTTGTCAGAGCGGCTAAGGACTTACATCTACTGGCGTTTGTTTTTCCAGGGGACTTCTCCTTCCCTTCCTGCCTGTACGTGTGTGTGTGTGTGTGTGTGTGTGTGTGTGTGTGTGTGTGTGTGTGTGTGTGTGTGTGTGTGTGTGTGTGTGTGTGTGTGTGTGTGTGTTGTCTAAACCTGCAATGGAGCTCATTCATTCTACTCAACTGCACACACGCTCACACACACACACACACACACACACACACACACACACACACACACACACACACACACACACACACACACACACACACACACACACACATCCAGACAACAAAGGCAGTACAGTCAATCCAAGATCAATTCCCTATTGACATCTGTTCCTTCCTTTATAGCCAGTCTGTTTTTTCTTCTCTGGTTCTCTCATAGTCCTCATTGGCACTCGTGTAAATGAGCAAACCAAGAGCACAATGCCCCTGACACGAGTGAAAACACAGTCAACACACTGCAGGCACTGATGCCCTGCTCTGATGCTTATTTCATTAGAAGGGACTCAATAGAAGGGCAAGTTCTCTTACTGATGTTTAACACCGTTTAAGGTTCTGTGTGTGTGTGTGTGTGTGTGTGTGTGTGTGTGTGTGTGTGTGTGTGTGTGTGTGTGTGTGTGTGTGTGTGTGTGTGTGTGTGTGTTGCCGGTGACACCACGTTAGACGGCTCAGGTTGGATTTTGCTACGCTCGTTGCAGATTAGAACGGCTGCGCTGTTTGCGTTCACGTGCGTGGATTAGCGCCATTGGACACACAGCATGCTAATCTCCCCACCACCATGTCTAGGTCCATGAGACCTGCAGCCATGTTCAGCGCAAAAACCCACAGCACAGGGATGAGAGCGGCAGCACTTGGGTAGCTCGTGCAATTTGCATATGCATAAATGTTTTAAGGTCTGTACACAGTCAGCACCATCCTGATTCAGTGGAGATAGTAGAAGTAACAGGGATGTAGCTAATAGTGGTGGAGGGATGGTGCTAAGCTACTCTGAGGCCACGCTGACCCTGTTAGGGTCAACCAGCTAGGCGCTCCATATGCAACTAAATCCCACAGCCCAGCTGTTGCTACATTATATGACCAGGAACGTGACCCAGGAAGTGGGCGGAGCCACGAACACAACCCGCCCGTTTCAGTTCATGCAGGTCGTGTTCCGCACGTCTCCGAGGAGAGAAGTGAGGGCTTGTGTTTGTAGCACTGCCGTTCTCTCTCGCTTATTTGAGTTGAGGCTGAGCTGAGACTTAGGGAGCAAAGCTGAGCTCCCTGGCAGACGTCTCACCACCAGACTCCAGAGTTCAGCCATTGTCTCGCACCTTGTGACACACTGCCCTTGGCATCCAATCAGTTCTCTAGTCACTATCCAATGGACTCCCACACTTACAATGAGTGAAATCTGGGAGGAGCCTATACTTGCAGACTCAAGGTGATTGGCCAGAAGTGAACTCCAGAGTAAAGTTGACTCCTGTCACCTCGTGGCTTTGGTCTGCTTCAGTTTAATGCAGTCCAGCAGCACTGTTAGAGGTTGCGTAAGAGTCTATCAAAGGTTCAGTTAGAGACCCGATGCTGCATTGATTGGTGGGTCTGGAAGTCTGGAGGGTGTGTGTGTGCCTCCACGTATGTCTGGTTTGCTGTCAGGTCCATCACATACTGGAGTGTATCAGTTTGCAATCTAAGCTCTGATTAACGTTCCATCTGATGTTTCCGAGGCTGTTCAGACAATGTTCTGGTGTGTGCGTGTGTGTGTGTGTGCATGTGTGTGTGTGTGTGTGTGTGTGTACACATCTTTGTGTAAACCCAATAGGCCCTGGAGACCTCTTTACTCCAACATCATGGCAAAATATCGGACATAGGACACCCCAGATCAAACTCCATTACATTAAAGAAACATTAGAGCCAGTAGTTAAGGAGGGGACGGCTCGATCCATTTACATGTCAAAAACGGGGGGGGAGGGGGGGGGGGGGGTGTAGTCACAATCAATTAGGTCCGCTGACTTGTCCCAGTCTGGAGCACTCTCCTGTCCTCTCCCTCTCATCTATCTAATATTCATTTCCTTTGTTATCGGGGACTGCATGAACGCAGAACACATTCATTTCTGTCTCCATCCTGAGGGTCAGGAGACGTCCGGGGAGACCAGACAAGGTTGTTTGGTGCAAGGGCAGGCAGGGCGTGTGCTATTCACGCCAGCGTGGATCACAACACTCGTGTGTGCGGTGATGACGCCGGCAGTGTAATTCTGATTCATGGTTTAAAAGTGCCGTGGCCATCATATTCTACTCACCAGTATATTGACAACCAATATGAATTTTAAGTCTATAGTAGCTAGACTTAAACTATAATGTGTTTGACTGAAATGTCTGAGAAATAACAACCAAAAAAGGTTAGCAGGACAAAAGTGGAGAAGAGGACTCCCTCCTAGCATAGAAGAGACATCTTTATTCTGAATGGCGATGACGCATTGCACATGAGGTGACAGGCTGAGAGTCAAACACTGGTTAGCAAATGATTACTTTCTGTGTTATGTGGTCTCTCGGGCAAGACTGCATGGTGGTAGTTTGTGTCATTCTGTTGCAATGTGACACTGACAGTATGTCTGTGGGTGAACAGCTTATATTTAAGGGTGTGGTGTCCTCATTTGATGATGGCAGGAAAGAAGTTTAAATGCTTTTAAGAGTCTTAGCCATTCCAAAGCCCTTTTGCAATTCCTTATCAAATCCTTTTAACCCCCGGAGACACTAGTGCCAGGTTTAGCCAGATTTACCTCACTCGCTAGCAAGCTGACACTGTCCAAACTCTTGAACCATTCAGTGGGGACTCTTAAACAGATGTGATGATGTGATGGAAGAGATAGCATGGGTGAGAGAGAGGTACAGCAGAGGGATGACACAATACAAATCACAAATGACATCACAATGTAAAGGAATGGCAGATGACATCACAATGTAAAATAATGGCCGATAACATCACAATCTAGAATAATGGCAAATGACATCACAATCTAAAAGAATGGCAGATGACATCACAATTTGAAAGTCTTTCTACTGGCACACTGAGTCCTGTACCCCCAACACACACACACACACACACACACACACACACACACACACACACACACACACACACACACACACATTTGGCTACCTGAACCCAACCCATCAGGTTTGTACCATGAACACACCACGCACCATAACCTTGCCAAGCAAGTAGTGTGCATACTAGGCCAGCAAGGTGAATTGTGTCTCAGTCAGACAGCTGTTCCAAACATTTTTTCTGGTCTCTGGTGCTCACCGGCCACTCATCCAGAAGGTGTTTCCTTCAGTGTACTGACCAGCATGCAGGCTCCCTGTTCTGGCCATGCGGAGATGGGGCAAACCAGATGAATCACCATAATCCTAATGGCACTTCCCCTATCCGGGCACATGGAGTCAGAAGCTCAATGACAGATTACACCTGAAATGGGAGGAACCGCTCACAGGCTGAGGGACGTTACTGGTGCCACTTATCACTGCTCCATCCCTTCTGACCAGGTTGTATCCTTAGATTCCCCGTGCGGTGTGTGTGGAGGATTACACGTCGGACGCGTCCGGATCAGGATGGCTTTAGCATTTGGCACGCCACCTCCTCTTTGTCTTTCTGTCTGTCTCTCTCTCTCTCTCTCTCTCTCTCTCTCTCTCTCTCTCTCTCTCTCTCTCTCTCTCTCTCTCCCTCATCCCCTCTTATACAGTCCCCTCTGCAGGTGCTGGAAGGCCCACTCCCCCTGCACATTGCCTCGCTAATAGGGGTCAGGCTAGCATATTCCCCCATTCAACCGGGTGTTAACGTGCATTGAAACTGGCACCTGCCCTCCACTGACACCCAAAAGGCTCTTAGCACAGCCACAGGCGGGTCAGCGCACCGATTACACTGCCTGACCACAGGGCAGTGGTGCAGAGCAGGACAGGTGGAGGTGATGGAGGTGGTGGAGGTGAGGTAGCCCAGCCACCTGGACCTGTTGATGAGCTTTAGGGTGTGATGTATTTAGGTGATGCGTGTGTGTGTGTGTGTGTGTGTGTGTGTGTGTGTGTGTGTGTGTGTGTGTGTGTGTGTGTGTGTGTGTGTTCACTTCATTGATGACACTTCCTGCAGTTGTAAGCATACGTGAATATCTATGTGCTACATTTCCCTTAAAGTGTGTTGTGTGTGTCTTGTAACTGTTGTCACATCTTGGGTTACAGAGAAGAGACTATATGTCCCGCACTGACCTCCAGACTCACAGTGTCTATTTCTCAATCTGTCACTGCTTTTCACAATACAGCACAATGGCCTAAAGCCCCCAGTGGAGACCATGTCTAATATGGCAAATTGACCCCCTAGGGGAGGAGTTACAGCTGACCAGGAGGTGCGGTGTGTGGGTGGAGCTACTGGCCTGACCGGGTTGTAGAGAAAATATGGGTTTTGCTCTGTACTGGAAAGCTTGGCTGACCAGTTATACAGAGTCTCTTTTGAGGCTTTCATATTGTATTGACCACAATGTGCTGGTTCTGTGTGTGTGTGTGTGTGTGTGTGTGTGTGTGTGTGTGTGTGTGTGTGTGTGTGTGTGTGTGTGTGTGTGTGTGTGTGTGTGTTGATTAGGTACCGGTTGACATGGCCTTATGGGCCTGTAGGCAGGGAGAGGTCCCTCTGATTACAGCTAATGACCCAGAAGGCTATCATAACACACTCACACACACACACACACTCGAACACACACACACACACTCGAACACACACACTCACACACAAGGCAGCTCCAAGTACACTGTCAGGCCACCCATACACTTCCTATGGACCTTCATTTCATTTCCTTGTGCCGGTCATGACAGATGAGAGTTGTAATACAGAAGGATTGTGTGTGTGTGTGTGTGTGTGTGTGTGTGTGTGTGTGTTATTCTGTTCCTTTGTATTCTTCACCAGTCCTCTGCTCTGGTCAGTTCATGTATTTGGATATCAATCACTGACACACATTGTGTGTGTGTGTGTGTGTGTGTGTGTGTGTGTGTGTGTGTGTGTGTGTATGTGTGTGAGTACGAGATGTTTGGGTAGAATGAATGAGCTCCATTGCTGGTTGAGATAGACACACACTCACACACACATAAACTTGCATGATAAAGATTTATGACATTACAAAAGTCAGTGAAGAATAAAACAAAATATACTCACAGAAGACCACTATACCTCTCTCTCTCTCTCTCTCTCTCTCTATCTCTCTCTTTGTATCTCTCTCTCATTCTCTCTCTGCCTCTCTCACTCCCTCTTCATGATTCAGGAGGCGGGGTCAGGGCACCGCCAGCCTGCTCTGAACTGGCCTTTGCTGGCTATGGAGGTGTCGTAGCACCAGGGTGGTCATATCTGGATATGGCCACAATACTAACAGGCTCTTCTAGGTCTTAGGCAGGTTCATCACTACTTTCAGCAGCTCGCTGGTTCCTTCCGTCCTTCTGCACATAAAGAAAAAAGAAAAATGAGCTCAAATCTTTAAAAATTAGATTGAAAGTTAAATGACTTGAGTGATATTCCAGTGTTCATTGTATGTAGACGGTTTAACTCCTACATGCTTTTAATGTGTTTGTTTTACCGCTTTTCCTTCTGTCTTTCCCCCTCGTTGACTCTCCTCCTCTCTTTCTCTCTCTCCCTTTTTCCCTCTCACTCCTTCACACACACGCACACACACACACACACACACACACACACACACGTGTCCTGTCGGAGCCAGTGTGAGAAAGGCTGTAGGAGGCTAGGTGGGCGTGTCCACGCGGTTCACCGTGGTCTCTGGGGTGGCAGGCTTCATTTGCTCGCTCAATGGAGGCTGTCTCCTGGTCTGGGTCTCACCACTTAGCCTCAGTGAGAAGCTCCAAACTGACTTTCCATGCAGAGAGAAAGAGGAGAAGAGAGAGAGAAAGGAGTGAAAGAGAGCCAATGCCTGGCTCGATTTATTCCACTCAGGCCGTAAGCCGAGGCACGTCCAGACCTTGGAATCAGGCGGTGGGTCTGATCGGAGCCGACCCTCCCTCTTCCAGCCACGGTGCATCTCTCGCACACAAACCCCCCCAGAATCAACGGCCCCCTGCTCCTCGCTCCACACTGACGCGCTCCACCCATCTGCTGTTCTCCACCCCACTGCAGCAGGTGTGGGTTGCACCATGTAACGAGGCCAGAAGTGTCTGCTGATGTTCAGAGAGGTTCAGCAAACCTTTACCAGAGTTAATTGACACATTTTTCTCTGATGGAGACTATGATCAAGATGTTACGAGGGAGAGAGAGACAGGCCGATAGGTTGGGGCGCGTCCCCCCCTCTGAATCCCCAAACCCCGCTTTGAAAAGCAAACTGAAGGCCAGGGGTGTTTGCGTTGGCCCGGCCGGGCAGTTCCAGGATCTGCAAAGTGGATTTGTTATTGCCTTGTTTGTGTTGGCAGCGCATGAGAGTGGCCCACTGATTGCCGCCCCAGATGTCTATGCTGCAGGCACACACACACACACACACACACACACACACACACACACACACAGGCACAGATGCACACGCTAGTTTTCGTTCACATCAAGGGCCACTATGTAGACGTTTGTTTCCACAGCATCTCCATGTCTGCTGATCTTTGAACACCTACCAACAGCCTGTACGGTGACCAAAACGAGCGGCACATGGTTTGTGTTTGTTTTGGATCCTCCCAGCCACCGGGAGCACCGCTGAGCTCTTCCTCTGATGCCATATGTTGAGCAGAGCAGCTTAAGACCCAAATGGGACTCCCATCATAATCTCCATCACCACCATCATCATCATCACCTTGGTCTTACTTCTGGTCAGCAGGACATTGAGGTCCATAGCTAAATGAACGTTGAGTCTAGTTTATAGGGTCTATTTCTGCTGTAAATGCTATAAATTTAAATGCAACCTAAAAGCTTGACGTGCACACTGGGCATACTGCACATACCACAGGTGTCTGTAGGAGAATATGAACCCATGGATGAGACCCGAAATATGTGTCAATATAAAGAGAATGAAAGAAAAAGACCACATTTGAATCTGAAGCACACTTTATTCTCTCTGTTCCTCCACGGCTTGGAGCGCTAAGTCTCTCCATGGAGCTCCATCGTGGGGCCCTCTCTCCACGGAGCTCCATCGTGGGGCCCTCTCTCCATGGAGCTCCATCTTGGGGCCCTCTCTCCACGGAGCTCCATCGTGGGGCCCTCTCTCCACGGAGCTCCATCTTGGGGCCCTCTCTCCCTGTCTGTCTGTGTGGTCAAATAAAAATGACCTACTGACACATTTATGGCAAGGCACATTTGCAAAGATTTATAGTCGTTGTTTTCTTCTTCGTCCAAGGTGAGACTGTCCAGGGTCGAGGGATCATTGCCTCTGTCAACACGTACTTAAAGTTTATGTCATTTGACTCACACACTTGTCCTTTCATTTGAAGACGTCTCACATGCAGCGTCCGTGCTAGCGAGCACTCAACACGTGACCACAGCCACACAGCGACACTCATTAATGGATAACTCTCCTGATAGGGTAAGTGACCATAGAACTGACCTGCTTATCTTTTGGCTAGCGAGAACCCACAGTGGCTGGGTGCCTGGCAACTACTGAACTGAAATCATTAAAGAAATCCAGGTGGAAGCATGAATGCTAGTTTGGAGTTGTGATGGCCTGGCAGTTCTGAGATAGGGAGGACAGAGATGGGATTGACCCGGGGATTATCTTGTCCCCGGACACCACAGATAAACTGCAACTTGTTTTGTCTCTGAAAGCATTTTGAAACAAAACAATCAGCACTGTTAGCGTGACTCGGAGGAAGCCTAGCACAGGCTAGCTAGCTCAGATGAAACGCTTCAAAGCTCCACGTGGTACACCAACCGTCGTCCATCGTCTCTTCTGCTCTTGAGTCAGTGCGAGGGACTTTTGCCTTTAACAGGATGGTCACATTTGAGAGTGTGCCATGCTAGCTCGTCTGCTAACGTTCACCTTCTAAACGAGACCCTTCCATAACGCTCAGATTATCCGCGCGTCTTTATCTCTTCGGCCGATAGACGGTCTTAAAGCTTAAGCTCTGTTTTCGTTTTCTTCTTCGTGACCTTCTCTGTCGTTATTTGGTTCATCTCGCTGAGTCGCCTTGACGTTTTTATGGTGGTAATTGAGGTCAAGTACTTTTATCAAAAGGTTGCGGCGTGGGACTTGAACCCATAACCTTACCTTTACAAGCGCAGATCAAAAGCACGCCATGGGAGGTGAGGGGAGCTCCTTTCTGTGCACTCTCATATCAGTCTGCCTGAAGCTCACATGCTTAGATCCGACAAGTCCAGAAGTATGCGGGCCGGGGGCGAGTTCTAACGAGACTCCGATGTGAGGTGCTGATATCTGAGTGCCGCATGCCAGGCAGCAAGCAAAAAAGGGCATGTGCAGATGCTGAGACCACGGTGTCAGACTGGAGCAACGTTCCTTCACAGTGGTAGGGTGAGCCATCAAGAGCTTTGAGGTAATCTGCCACAATTAACAGTGAAAACAGTGAAATCAGTGAAAAGTCAACAGAAATTATTCCAAAAAGATCATAAAATGAGCGTTTGATACATGTAGCCCAGTATTTGGGTTCGAGTCTGTATTTCTTGAGGAAGCAAATTTATTTGTACCTGTATTTGAACAAAAGTACATCGATGTCGGAAAAGGAAAGTTGGAGTAAATATTGGGGGCAGCAAATGAAGTGTCAACACCACCCTACTAACTGAGGTGGTATGTGAACTAGTAGACAACACAGCGTTAACTAGCTGGCTTTGATAGAGCAGCTGTAAACAGTGCTCAGATTGTATCTGCCACCGTGTGACACCCTGGCTGAGTAAGCAGCGAGATCAGTGTGAATTAGCACCCTAGTGAGTACCCTGCCAGAACTGACAGAGTCTCCTCCTCCGGCATGAATATTCAGCACTTCACAGACCGCAGGTCCAATAGGAAAACAAAATGATGAATTCATTATAATATCCTACCTCGTAATTAAGAGGAACACCAACTATTCGGGATTTGGCTCCACCCCTATCTTAAACACATACAGACTCACTCAAAGACAAACACACACACACACACATTCAATCACATAAAGACCTTTGCGTGATCTCAAATAGACACGGCATCACCGACACACTCTCCACCTCTGGGCCACAGACCTCTGGGCCACAGACTTCTGGGACACAGATCTCTGGGCCACAGACTTCTGGGACACAGACCTCTGGGCCACAGACCTCTGGGCCACAGACCTCTGGGCCACAGACTTCTGGGACACAGACTTCTGGGACATAGACCTCTGGGCCACACACCTCTGCCGCTCTTAGAGAGCTGCACCCTCTTCATTCTAGTGCCCCACAGGGCAGGAGTCTGCTGGGCATGCTGATAGCTGTGGGGGCTGATAGCACGGCAGTGGGGGCACAGGGAGTGGACGTCCCCCCACAGCCGGACTCGCCTCCGTCTATGAGCGGCCCGAAAGCAGATGGAGACCCAGCTCCAACCAACCACATCACATCATCTCACTTTCCTCACCACACAGCCCTGGTAGCTAAACCACTGCAACAGGAGTGTGTGTGTGTGTGTGTGTGTGTGTGTGTGTGTGTGTGTGTGTGTGTGTGTGTGTGCGTGCGTGCGTGCGTGCGTGTGTGTGTGTGTGTGTGTGTGTGTGTGTGTGTGTGTGTGTGTGTGTGTGTGTGTGTGTGTGGATGCTCACTCCTGTTCTTCTCCTTTGTTTGGAGAGCAAGCACCTTCTCCTCTCTCTTCACACACAGAAAAGAAGAGCATGTCCCAATACACGTCGTTTCTATCCCTCTCTCCCTCCTTCCCTCTCTCTCTCTCTCTCTCTCTCTCTCTCTCTCTCTCTCACGCTTCCTTTCACTGTCTCATTGTGCTGCCTACACTGCACATAACATGGTGTAGTGTCTATCTGGGTACTGCCAGAACAGCTAAACATGCTGGAATCCATTAATGCTGCCACTAATGATGCACGTTTCTGCACTTTGTGTCCTCCTGTGCCCTTTCCTCCAGTGCACATGCACGCTCACGTGCACAGTCACGTGCACAGTCACGTGCACGCTCACAGGCATGGTCACGTGCATGGACACAGACACGGGCACGTGCACGCAGAAATGCACTCGTGAGCCGTGTGCTTAACGCCCACCAGTTTTCCTCCCATTGCTGCATGCGTGAGGAGATTTGAGGCAAAAAGGCAGTAAACAAGGCTACCCCCACCCCACACACACACACACACACACACACACACACACACACACACATACGCAGCATGGCACTGTGGAGAGCAGGGAGCGAGGTTACAGCGGTAACCCCGGACATTATACTCCGCTCTTGTAAAATCGGGCCCCTTTGGATGCGAGTCGGCCCCCAGTACCCAGCAGCCTTCAGCCAGTCACGTTTGTCATGTTCTGTCCTGCTGACATGATATAAACAGCCAAAATCAGGCCCCGCGGTGCGGAGGTAAACGAAGACGGCCATTCATCGTGTACAGGAGGCTGAAGCCGGATGCTAGCGCTACAAACCTGAGTGACGGTGATGGCCTCAGGGATACACACACACACACATACACGTGTGCCGCTTTCTTCGACCTGACACCGCCTTAGTGACCCTCACACGTGTCCTAAATGATGCTTTTCGAGCTGGGCAGACGTGTCTGCAGACGTGGGTACAGATGGAAGCTCTCCTGCACACATGCATACACACTCACGCACCACCATATGTGGTCGGCCTCATTCCCCAAGTTGAACTGTGTGCAGAAACTTGTTTACAGTCCCGTCGAATAAATCATGGTTATTGGTTGTCGGGAGGAGGGCGATGGATCCCCTTCTAATGACTGCTCGCTGTGCTACGTCAGCCAGGTGGGTGTGACCTTGTGTGTGTGTGTGTGTGTGTAGGGAGACGTTGGGGGTGGGGGTGGCACATTAACATCCCCGCGTAAACACTGCGTTGCATCATTAGCGTAGGGTGTAGCACTACTCGCGTTACGAGCCATTAGTGCCTGTCAAAGCAAGACGAAGTGACGTGGGGCCCAACGTGGAGCCGCAGCACGTTATGAATGAAGCTGGCTAACAGTCTGTTTACACACGTCCCCACCACCCCATTCATAACAGCGAGGCGGAGGACCACGAGGGTGGAGCAGATCCATTTAGCGAAAGTAGCTTCCAGGAGAGGCTGTGTCGGAAGACGTGTCGGAAGACGTCCACAAACAATGTCTATTCACGGACAAACATGCAACAACATACACGTTATGACGGGGTTACTGCTGCAACACACAGGTGTGTTACGGCTGTGTCACTAGTGTAACACATACACGTTATGACGTTGTGTCTGCTGCAGCACACAGGTGTGTTACGGCTGTGTCACTATTGTAACACATGCACGTTATGACGGTGTTACTGCTGTAGCACACAGGCGTGTTACAGCTGTGTCACTAGTGTAACACATACACGTTATGATGGGGTTACTGCTGCAGCACACAGGCATGTTACAGCTGTGTCACTAGTGTAACACATACACGTTATGATGGGGTTACTGCAGCAGCACACAGGCGTGTTACGGCTGTGTCACTATTGTAACACATACACGTTATGACGGTGTTACTGCTGCAGCACACAGGTGTGTTACAGCTGTGTCACTATTGTAACACATACACGTTATGACGGGGTTACTGCTGCAACACACAGGTGTGTTACGGCTATGTCACTATTGTAACACATACACGTTATGACGGGGTTACTGCTGCAGCACACAGGCGTGTTACAGCTGTGTCACTATTGTAACACATACACGTTATGACGGGGTTACTGCTGCAGCACACAGGCGTGTTATGGCTGTGTCACTAGTGTAACACATACACGTTATGACGGGGTTACTGCTGCAGCACACAGGCGTGTTACAGCTGTGTCACTATTGTAACACATACACGTTATGACGGGGTTACTGCTGCAGCACACAGGCGTGTTACGGCTGTGTCACTAGTGTAACACATACACGTCATGACGGTGTTACTGCTACAGCACCAAGGCGTGTTACGGCTGTGTCGTCCCTAGTGTAACACATATACGTTATGACGGGGTTACTGCTACAGCACCAAGGCGTGTTACGACTCTGTCACTAGTGTAACACATACACGTCGTGACGGTGTTACTGCTACAGCACCAAGGCGTGTTACGGCTGTGTCCCTAGTGTAACACATATACGTTATGACGGTGTTACTGCTGCAGCACACAGGCGTGTTTTAGTTGTCTCGCTAAACCCCTTCACTCTTCTTCAGCCTTCTCCTCGTTACCTTTCCACAAGCCCCTCTCAGCTCGAGGCCCCTCTGGGGTATGAGTGTGTGTATGTGTGTGTTGGGTTGACACTGCAAATCTGGGCTGTTCGCTTGATTTCATGTGTAGTGGGACACAACGAAACAGTTTACACTACTGGCTTGGCAAGAGACAGAGCCATGATATGATAATAATGTACTAAGTAGCATTTAGTTTCTCAAAAGCGTTGAACCCTGTAGAGTTGGACTGGTGCAAAGCTCCAACACTTCACTGCTGGAGGCGTAGCATGTTGGAGCAGACCCGACATGGAAGAAACATGTTCTGTTTTTTTTCTCCATCCTTTGTTTCATTGCCGATGGGTGTTCTCTCAGCGAAGGCGTGAGACGATAGGGAGAAAAGGTAAAGGTATTTAGCAGGTGACTCTCCTAATGCAACAAGCAGTTGGGGAGACAAGGTGAGAATCCGAGAGATCTCCATGACGGCCCAGTGTCCCTGGAGCACGCATGACACTGGCAACTGGGGAACCACTGGAGAGGAGCCATGACTCACGTGAGAAGATGATGATGATGATGATGATGATGGTGATGATGATGCTGTGCCGATGAAGGTGTATGATTTTAGATTTCTGGCACTTCTACAACAAATGATGTGAGCAGAACACTAAAAATGGCAGTGATGGAGTTGCAGTGTGATGGAGACACCAGTCTGGCACTCCACCCATGCTGGCGTAGCCTTACTTCATACCCAGACTGGATTTCTCCAACAAGATGTTATTGTGTGGCAACCATCCCAAGATTTAAGAGGCATTACAGTGTCTTACAAAAGTAACGGTTCGCCTCTGATTTACAAATGCCGTGAGATCCACTCCTCCTGCTGTATATTAGCCGTGTCTTTTTAGGCAACGTGGGTCCACACACTCCATCCTTCCTACCGGACCGACCCGGATCACCACTGCTTCTCCTCATCTGCATTTCTGTGTTTCAAACGAGACAACGGCGTCCCCAGAGGGCAGCGGAACGCTCCACAAATGCTCCCTAATGGCTCCTCGGTTGCGAGCGAGCAGCTGGGCAGGTCTCAGCGGCGGCTCCAGAACCCCCAGCATCCCCGGCGGCCGCTGCGCTCTCCGTGATCTCCCCTCGCTCATTTCTCTTCTGCAGAACCACCATCCAGCATTCGTGATGTGGCTTTGACATGTCTATCAGGACAGGAACGGACTGGATCTATTGCCCCTTCTTCTCTCTCTCTCTCTGTCTCTCTCTCTCTCTCTCTCAATCTCAGCCACTCTATCTCTCACTCTCTCCCTTCTCTCTCCTTTCTCTCTCCTTCTGCAATCACTCTCAGGAGAGACGTTGTTATTTCACGGCGCCATTTCCAAAGCTAGGTAGGGAGGCTACAGAAAGGGAGCTGCCAGACAGCTGGGGGGGCGGGGGGGGTCGTCCTGACCAAGATCTGGACAATTTATTGCCCTGGATCTGAAGACGGGGCCTGGAAATAACTTCAGCAGATAGAATGTACGCCTGCGATTGTAAAAGCCCTGCTGGGCAAGAGCTACCATGGCGACTGGGCTTGAACTCTCTGTTTTAAATGGACTTCCTGGCAGCACACGACAGGATATGGTATGGCATACCGCATTCCATACAAATGTTCTTTTTCACCACCCTCAGATTGAATTACAGCACCATTCCCATTAACAAGTACGTTTTCTTCGTCCGGCCAACTCTAAAATGCCAGCTTTGCATAATATTCGTTCAGCAACCCATCACGGCCCTGCCAAAAAGACAAAAGACCCACAAAGCGCTCGCCATTTTGATCAGAAGCACTGCAGGCTCCTCCCACAGGTGGTGTACTCCCCACCCATAGGTCCAGCATCCTCCCCTCTGCTCCCCGGCTCCTTCCTTGATGACTCCCCTGGCCCGGGGTCCCTCACCGCCGGGATGATCAATGCTATCGTGCACTCGGCCGGCTCTTTCTGAAGTGGCCCGGACTTTATCTGCTGTCCCCCATCCATGCGCCTGGTCGAGTGTTTTCCAGGAGATAGCGGGCGGTCCTTTTTGCCTCCACTGGACATCCAGTTGACCACCACCACCACCACCCCCCCCCAGTCTCAGCCGAGCTCCAGACCCGGTAACCCCCCCCCCCCCCCCCCACCCTCCCCACCTTCCCTCTTGGTCGGAGGCTCTGATGAGTGTAGTAGGCTGGGGCGTAGGGGTCTCTCGCCTGTGTATTAGCAGCTGTCAGAGGCTCCGGCGTGTGGCTGAAGGAGAGCAGAGTGCAGACGCCCCAGGCAGATAGCCACCGGGCCCCAGATCAAAGACCCGGCCGATAACCCCACGCTGTGTCATGCGCGCGGTATCTGCGCGCCGAGGGCAACACACCTCGCCCTCCTCCCCCGACATCCGCCGCCCGCTCCGCGCTATCTCTGCCGTCGGCCTTTGGGGTCCGTGGTTCTGCGGACCAGACGACTTCCTCCTCTTCGCTTTTTTTTTTCTCTTCCTCTCTCTGTTTTTCTCTTCCTTTATCGTCCTTCAATCCCTCTTCTCCTCAACCAAAGGTTAAAAAGAGCAGCCTGGAGATATTTGCCGTCATAACAGCTCAGGAAACTCAGATCCTGCAAACACCAGCAATATCTCTTGATAACCATAGCTACCACTCTACTGATAATCTTTCCACCCAACAGAACAGAGCGACAACTAGAGAATATATAAGCTGCCAACTGTTACAGTGCCACTTCTGGTCTGGAGAGTTACTACACTTCAGTGTTGACAAAATTTACTGGCCTAACACACTGGATTCCAGTCATCAGCTAATTAGCAACCCAGCAAACACCCACGGTGCTGTCGGACTTGCATAAAACACTCGTGTTAATTCAGCACTGGCAGGTTTTAAAGTTGGGGCAGAGTTTCTTTGTGTGCCACTACAAACGAAATCAACTGAACAGTGTAGAAGTGCAAGGCCAACACAATGTGCTCACACACACACACACACACACACACACACACACACACACACACACACACACACACACACACACTTAACTAACTCATATACTCATCACACCCTTGCCCTGAATTTATTTGGCACTTTTATCTGACTTTCTTTTCATTTCCTCCCTCTTTTCGAAACCTAAACCTACTCTTCTTTTCTTAAAGTGATTCCCATCGCTGAGAGGAGCTGCCAAGCAGACACTCTCTTTCCTGAGGACCCAAACTCCACCTCCTCAAGCCAGACTGTCCTCCTCCTCTGTGGACAAACATGCTGAACGTTTGGGTCTCTTGGTTTTGTTTGCCGTTTTTTTTTTTTTTTTTTTCAGGCGGGAGGCGAGGATGCAGGAAGCTGGAAGGTCAGAAGACTTTAATGTGTTTAGCATCGACGGCGCCTACCCGCCTTTCTTTGTGGCCCCGCCCACCACCATCCCCCGCGCTGTGCGCCTATTAGCCACTGATTTGATTTGGGCCTATTCATTTGCAGGCGGTGGGTCTTGCTAATGGCCAGGGCCCCTCCCCCTCCTGCCATGTGGCCCCGCCCCTGGCTGGCATTAGATTAGGAGCCGGCTCACCGACACTTGTGGGCAACAGACTTCTGCCTCCATTTATGGGCATATAATCTAATGGATGGATGGATATGATTCCACATACGCTGCAGTATGTGAATTCAGTTTGCCTTGAAAAGCAAAGCGAACATCTTGCCTTGTTGGTTTGCGTTCGTAAACGCATTCCTTAATCAGGCCGAGAGTCCCTTCTTGTGTGGTAGTGTTACCGTTATGGGATGGCTAATATTTCACTCATCAGAGCCGCACTCGGCTCTGGACTGGGGGAGTGGCCCGTGGATGAGCCGATGTCCCGGGCTCATTGGGGGCTGGGCCGGTTCTGAGGACCACTGCAGATAGGAGGTCATCTCTGCTCAGGAAGAGCAGGAGACCCTGACAGCTTCCGAGATAGCGGTCCGCATTCTTTTCCGAAGATTCCTTTGCCGAGTGTGTGTTCGGTCCTATCTGGCCGTGGGATGTGAGAGGCTGCTAGTTTGCCATTTTAACCTCTAGACACCCCGCATTTCCATATGAAGACACACGTGTTCTCCCCCGTGCATATAGTGACATTTACAAAGTGCTTCCTGTTCCTGTTCAGCATTTTAGTTTTCTATAGGTATTGAGTGTCAGTCGTTGCAAACAAAAAATAGAAATTGTAAATTGGCAAAATGTGTGCAACAGTATTCTTTGGTCACAGAAATGTGAAACGATTCATTCATTTGTATAACCCTCCCTTCATTTGATCAAAACAATTATCAATTTAAACTATAGAAATATATACAAATACAAGGCCCACATATACAGAAATATATGGCTAATACTGTGAATTGTATGAGGTCTCTTGTATCCAAAATCATTTCTGTTTAAGCTGGGAAAGATTTGTTTCTTCCTCCCAAATCTCAGTGTACATGAACAGTAATAGCACATTGGTCTGAAGACCATGTGTTTAGCAGTAGTGTCTCAACTCCATGAGGTTTGCCCATGATATCTGTACCGTAGTTCTGACATAAGTGCCGGGTCTGAGGTTTCCTTCGAGGCGTCTGGCCCGGCATGTGCAAGAGAGCTCCTGAGTGGGTCAGATCCTTTCCCAGACATGACCACAGCATGCTTTGCCTGTAATCAGATTTCTTAGGGCCCACTAGACTAATGCCAACCGAGTTTCCCTTCTTGGTATTAATCCAAGACGAATTCCATTCTACCAGTGATGCAGACGGCTTGCACGCCTCTCACATTAGTTTATGCACTTCCCCGTTTGTCCTTTTGATACAGCGAGGAGTAACTCTGCCTTTACAGGGTTTCAGTTCATTTCTGAATTTGTTCAAAAAATGATTTTAGAGTTAAAGAGTCACTCACGAGGATGCACACGGCCCTTTCATCAGCTGCACTGATGCTATACAAACATCGTCTGTGTTATCCTAATGTGTTAAACTAATGAAAATGCTCTTCAAATATCCCAGAAGAAAGAAAACTCAGTTCAGCTGAATTCAGTAAGCCTCTTGTGTTCACACAGTGTCAAATCCTGAAGTGTGCACCCCCCACGCAGGCCTGTTTGCAAGGATCCCAATCATCCACTAATTCCAGTGGAGTAATTGTCAGTAGGAATCATCTACATGCACTTTGTAATGGCGTTATGATGGAGTAAATTAGCCTAAATGTGGACTGGCACTCATGCATAACTGATCAAATTGATTTTTGGGGCCCAGACTGTGGATCTTGGAAGTGCTCCTTCTTTGTGAGATCTTTATCTCCCGGTAAAATTGTTAGAACATTGCACTGCTAAACTAAAGCATCACGTTTATTTGACTTCATAACTAGGGTAACGCGTGTGTTCTTTTCTGTTGCAGGTTTGAAGCTCTGAGCAACCGTGTCGGATGTTGGAGGCTTATTTTTAGTTAACATCCAGCCTCCAAACCACAGTAAAATAATAAAGGTGGGTTTGATGTCCAGTTGACCCTTAAGATTAGCGACATGGTGTTGGAGAGCTAAAAAAAAATGAAACCCTCTCTTGTTACAAATGAAATAACACCAAAGGACATTTCTGGTTTGTGACATGGCCACTTTGCAGTGGAAACAAGTTAGCTCACATTTCTCCGTTTCAGGATGGAATGGATTGGCACAGCGAGCTTACTGTCCTTACAGTATCCAGGTGTCCTGACGCCCGGGTCTGCATCTCCTCTGCAGCTGTAGCCCCGGGCCTGCCTGGCCTGCCCGGCATGTGCTGTCAGTCTGGTCTCCTACTGGAGCTCCAGTTCAGCCAGTTCAGAACTGGGCAACTAGTCATTTTGCTAAATAACTGAAGGTAATGTTGGTGCTACACCACTGGTTGGATTACCATGTTCACCAGCATGAATGACATGTGGGAGGAACGTCATGTGAGAGGAAGGTTACGTGGTTATTGTAGTCTGACAATACTGAATGACAATACAAAGGTCACTGTTTCTGAATGTTTGGGTTTCCCATCAGTTTCTACACCTGGCTGAATATACGGTCTTGTCTAAGACCACCAATTAAATTCAACGATTCAGTCCACATTCAACAAAGCCCCGTACTCAAATGGATCACATTCCGCTTCCCTCTCCAGAGGATTTTGGACGTGAACTTGCAGGGCCAGATTCTGATCTTGGGTCAGCTGTTAGTGCTGATGCGGAAGACAGATACACAGGCGGGTCTCACAGGGGTCTCTGGGTTAACTCCTAACTTGGCAGGACAGGGTTCTAGTGCCCCAGGCTGCAGCCAAGCAGCAGTGGGGTTTTCATTAAAGGGTAATAGAACGTGGACCCTCGGCTTCCGCCCCTTCCACCTGCGATGCCTGTGAGCGTGTTTAATGCTAACGACGCCCATGCTCTGTGCCGCCAGGCCTATTAACGACTCACTGTCCCTTGTCCAATTGGACGAGTGTGTGGTTTGTGACACGGAAGGTGATTCTTTGGTGAGTGGTAGGGGTGGAAAAATATCAAGTTTATTAAAACTATCGCCCTCTACAGGCACATAAATGTTCCTAATCCCTTAGCAGTTGTTGTTGTGGGACATGGCATGTAAATGATATGTTAGAACCAAGTGCTTTTAGCACCAAGTACTCCTCATGGCCATTTTATCAGAACTACAGGAACCCTACACATTCAGCATGGGGAACAAATGAACTCAGTCTGCCACGCCAGCTACCAGAGAAATATTGATTTGGCCAGACGGCTTTTTGCATCCGCATTCGCCATGTAACATGAGCGCGACTTCCAAATGACGTGCCTCTCAGAGGTAAGGATGTCTCGCAGACCGGGCCGGCTCTAATGAAGGCTGATTGGGGCAGATGAAGATGGAGTCGTCTGATCACCCTGCGCGGTCTCCTTCCTGGGGCCGGTTCCTCCGAGGGACATCTTGACGTGAGAACGTTAACCGGAGACAGCTGGATTAAGCTCCAGACGACATAACAAATCAGAGGAGGGAGGTGAAGGGGGTGGTGTGTGGGGTGGAGGGCAGGCGTGGGTTACTGGCCCAGGCCCCGTGATGGTGGAGTCTAGGTTGAGCTTGGGGAGAGGGCGAGTCAGAAGTCAGCAAAGGGGGAGGTTGTTCCCCCTGGTCTAGGGGAGGTTGTTCCCCCTGGTCTAGGGGGGGTTGTTCCCCCTGGTCTGGGGGAGGTTGTTCCCCCTGGTCTGGGGGAGGTTGTTCCCCCTGGTCTAGGGGGGGTTGTTCCCCCTGGTCTAGGGGGGGTTGTTCCCCCTGGTCTAGGGGGGGTTGTTCCCCCTGGTCTGGGGGGGGTTGTTCCCCCTGGTCTAGGGGGGGTTGTTCCCCCTGGTCTAGGGGGAGGTTGTTCCCCCTGGTCTGGGGGGGGTTGTTCCCCCTGGTCTGGGGGGGGTTGTTCCCCCTGGTCTAGGGGGGGTTGTTCCCCCTGGTCTGGGGGGGGTTGTTCCCCCTGGTCTGGGCTTGACGCTGGCACACGGCTCCCTGATTACGGTTCCCTTTGATCCCATGCTCACATTTGGAGTCTAATGCTGCCCTCCATGTATCTCTGTCACCGCAAGTCTTTCATTCGGGCCAATGTGTTCTGAATCAGAGGGGATACTGCCCTGGCCGAGTTGAGGCGAGTGCGCCCATGGGAGATGTGTTGAGCCTGACCTGAGATCAGTTTTGCCAGTTCTCTTACACGGCCTAAGCCCAAGCTTTGGGTCAGCCATCTGGTCTGCAAGACTTCTTTAGTCCAGAAAGCATGAATGGGATACACTGTCTGGTCAAGTTTACTTGCATTTTTTTTAAATTGGCACTTGGCAGGGTGGCAAATAGCAATGCCATTAGGAGTCATGTGAAAAGCAGTGTGGTTTGGAACTTGAAAGAAGGTCCTGAAATAAGTGAGAAAGAGTAAGAAGATTTTAGCAGTTCACAGAGAAGCAGATTAGTCTGATTGGACCATTCTGGTAAGCGATTGTTTTTTGACAGCTATTTTGAGGGGCTCATTCCCAGATAACTCTAATATGTCAAATCACTGTGTTTCACTGGAATTTTCTTTACACTTTTGTTGCCAACCAGCAGTGCTGTCCACTGCAGCCATTAGCAACGTAGGGCCAAGCCTTATAAAGTAAACAGATCATAGGTCCAGCATCATAGGTCCAGCAAGTACAAGCGCCACACATCCTAGAATTTTCTGAGTGGACGGAAAGCATGCAGGTCCAGTTCAGTGTGTTAGGAATGCTAGAATGTGTCTCCAGAAGTCCCCAGAAGAAAGGCGTTTAGGTCTTTAGTGATCTTCATCAGCTTAGGACCTGCAGAGTAATGAGGCACACTTGCATTCCTGTGGGAGCTGAAGCTTGGAGTGGTACTGAGGCCCGAGCTCTCGCCGGGAAAGTGATATCATTGCAGATTAAGCCCTGATAAAGCCCTCCACTGCATCTGGATTTTGCGTGTGTGTGTGTGTGTGTGTGTGTGTGTGTGTGTGTGTGTGTGTGTGTGTGTGTGTGTGTGTGTGTGTGTGTGTGTGTGTGTGTGTGTGTTAAAGAATGTGATACAGAGAAAGGACCAAGAATGTTACCATAAACTGCTGATTTATCATTCATTCCTTCAGCACTGCAGTTTAAGTCTCTTAGGTTGGTACAGTAAGTAAAGTATAAATGACTTGTGTGCTAATGCAATATATTATAGGAACACACAGTATTTCAAACATATGCCATCTACGACCACTGCTGAACTCCACCGGCTGGGCTGGTGCTCTGTGTCTGTCACCACTGCCGTGCTGTTACAGGTTAACTATGCGTCTCGGTGCCGCATCCGTCCCTGTAAAGCGAGTCGGGAGCGGAGCTCTCGGGCCGGCGCTGCGATGCTCCTCTGTGTCTCGGGCCTGTTGATCGTGGAGGAGAGCTCTGGGATGGCCCCCGCTGCTTTACGGCTTCGACCCGGAGTTGACTCCGCCGGAGGCCTGGGTGACCTAACATGATGTCGAATGTGTCCCAGGTGCGGAGCGCGAGCGGCGAGGTGAAAGCGCCATCGCCGGCCCGAGATTGATGGCCTCCTTCCTGCCTGCCCGGCTCCCTCTGATGTCGCTGGGCGCTTTGTCAGGCCGCTGGTCGGGTTGCCGTGGCAGGGGGAGCGGTGTGAGGGGGGGGGAGAGTGTTGGGGCCGTCCTGTGGGTGTGGTGACTGAGGAAAAGCAGAACCCCCTTTCCTTGTTTCTCCCCTTCTGTCTCATGCCACAGATTCAGACCTGCACCGTACAAGCTGGAAGGGGGGGGGGGTGTCCGAGTTATGTGTTGCAGCTGAGACGAGCAAACAAACAAAAAAGTGCATTTGTTTTGGTCTCATATGGGGTGAGAAGAGAAGAGAAGAGAAAAGAAGAGAAAAGAAGAGAGGAAAAGAGAGGTGCAAGTAATACCCTCCACCCCGACCCCTCCATCCTAACCCCAGACTTGGCCCGTCTTATGGCTTTGATTACAAGTTATTACCCCTGTTAGCCAGGGAGCCATTCGTCTTGTGTGGGAGCACTGAGATCACTTCCTACCTCTGGCCTGCACTGTCATATGGGTGCAACCCCTAGCCACCCCCCACCCGCCCCCCCCACACGCACTCCTTCTCGCTCTCTTTGTTTGAGCATCCGGCAGGAGAGACCCTCATAACTTCATCACTGCCTGGTTTCCTTTAATGGAGCTGGGCCTTTATTTTAGAGAGAGAGCGAGAGTGAGAGAGAGAGAATATTAGAGCAAGAGGTAGAAATTTATGTTGAATTTTTCCTGATGAAAGGAATGGCGTATGGAATATGACAGAGATGGTTAGATACCTCATTCTCATCTCTGGTCTGATATCAAGTACTCCTGAATAAAAGGATTGTCATATCATAATATCTGTAGTTAGTCTACATACAGATTACAAACATTATGTTTCCAACCTGCCTCTAAACTGACCCACAGGCAGAATTACAGAATTACCGACTGTAATTACACCCCCCTACTCACACACATACCTGCCAATATCTATGATCTAGAACATTCCTCTGAGACGCACAGCGTTGGTGTGTTGAGAGATAGACCCACAAAGTTCATACATTCGCCTTCCAATCCAAACCCAAGGCAAGGTGACCCTGCTGGCCCTCCGTACCAGCCCACACCCATGGCCCCCGAATCTGCCTTTGATCAGCAGAGGATCGCCTCGCCAAAGAGGCTGGACGTATGACCTTTACAAGGCCTCTCAAACAGTTCGCACATCCAGACGGACTGGCAGTGTGAGAGGGAACGCTTGATTCCGCAAGAATTCGTTATTAATTCAGAGATGATATCATCACTGGCTTGATCTTAGATCAACAGATGGACAGTGTTTGAACACTATTTGAAGCGATCCTTTTGGTCACCTGCTGAGTCAAATGTAAATTGTGCATGAAACAATTAAATTAATTCATTAATGACAAGGCCGTGGATATAATTGTCCTACTCTGTGATACTCTTTTCTGTTTATTTTACTATTTACTGTCACAAAATGCAATTAAAATATACAGACTCTCAAATTGGACAGAAACGTCAATGATGATGCATGCTGTTTTTGATACCTCTCATATACACCATACAGCTCAAATCAATGCAGAAGTTACTAAAACAAATGGTGTGGTATTAAAACAAATAAAAACGTGGTATACATTTAGTGAATTGGGCTTACATGTTTTATCTATGCTTCATTAAATAGAAGTTACAGTGTTAAAATAAGTAACATTGTGTATATATTTGGCTATTAGAATTTATTTTTAAAAATTCAAAGTTCCCAAAGATTTTAAATCGTCATCCACGTCGCCATAAAGATTTTTTTAAAGTCTGCAGCCTGTCTTCACGTTCATAACATAAGACTTAGCAATAGATTATACTATTTGGACGACATTTCTTGATTTATTAATATGTTGAGTTTTAATTGTACTTACTGATCTTTTAAATTGATGGGAAGCTGTCAGTTTTTTCAACAAGGAAAAAAATATATATTCAAAGCCAAAACATCAGAAACGCTAAACCCCATTGGCTGGTCTTGTGAGGCTTAATTACTTCGAACCAGAAACAAAACAAAACAAAGCTGCCTTCACGTCCATCATTTATTGTGAATGGTTGTAAACACATATATAGATTGACACACACACACACACACACACACACACACACACACACACACACACACACAATTAGACCTACGTGTACACGCATAAGGCAGTCAGATATTATAAGATCCATCAGAAGTCACTGATATTGAGTGTAAAACAACAGAATGACTGTGATAGATCTACACGGGTGCGTTCATTTAATTTCTCTTTCACGTTCGTTGTCTTCCTTGTGTTTTAATCTCGTAACCTTTCGTGCATACGGACGTGGTCTCTTCGAAAAGACACTTTCACAATCGATGTATTTCCTGCGAAGTCTAAACAGGTGTGTCACATGTTATCTGTAGAACATATACTATTTAATCACTTGACTTATAGAAGCTTACGGTTACTTGCAAGTTTAATCTAATTTACATACAAAAAGACGATTAAATAATAGCCTTATACCGTATACTTATATAATTATTTTATTAAATAATTTTAATTCAGTTCTTTTTAATAACAGATACAAATACAGTAGGCCTATAACAGGAATATATATATATATAGATTTTTTTTTATGTATATTCGGGATTTCTGAATGGGGCTTCCTTTCCCCCAAATGATCGTAGTATTAAGATCATCTTAAAAGAGAGAAAGAAGTTTCGATCAGCCATTCAAAGTAGCTCTATCTATTTTAACAATCCTACGCCAGAAGACTTGTAAATTCTCGGAATTTTCTTTAATAAACTCCCGCACCTGTTACGCTGGTGTCTTTTGTTTGTTTCTTTGTTTGATTGTTTGTTTGTTTGTTTGTTTGTTCCTAATTTCCTCGTTCTTTTGTTACGGCTGATATGTTTCCATGAGACAGTAAGCAGTTAGTGTATTATTTCTCAAAAATAAAATGTTTAAAAATATATATTTAATAAGTTTACCTATATTTTTTTAAATGAAGTCTACATTAGTTTACTGAAAACTGTACACAGCATGCGCGCGTGCACTCAGTCTGAAATGCGGCACATACTTAGAAAAGCACTTTTCATATAAGTAAGCAAATCATTCTGCTGTTTTTTGATATTTACTAGGTTAAGACCGATGAAACTCGTGATTTTTAAACAGGCCCAAATAAATTTAGGTCAAATTAACCCACGAAACCCTAACTTTTTTATTTGATGTTATTCCATGAGCTTACAACATAACAAGTAAATTAAAACCGCAAAATCAAATGTCTATCCGTAACGTGATACAGCACGTATCTTGTTCCGACATGGAGGTGGTTCGTTGTTTATGGCGGTGAAGAGGACACAACACTATTGAAATACGTTTTCATGCTCTGTCCTTTTAATTGCCGGTAATTTTGCGCGGTTTGTCGAAGAATTATCATATGGGATTCCTAGATACCGCTGTTCCACCATAAATACGTCTAATTACCTGACTAAACATTTCACAGTTTAATTAATGTTTAATTTCACATTATTTGTTTTGAGATTCTCATTTCAGCAATATTTTAGCAATATTTCATACGTTCATTTTCTTTCTTCCTAGGAAATAATTTTTCAAAATTAATAAAACACAGTTTGCTGTAAATTCCCTAAAACATACATTGTGGTTAGGGTTAGGGTTAGGGTTAGGTTTAGGGTTAGGGTTATATATCCTGCGCTATATCACTGTTGATTTTCCTCAAATTTTAATTGAAAGCTCACTCCAGCCACGCATCAGTGAGCCGAGTAACTACAAGCCAACCTCTGGTGATCAAAGAAGGCTTATTCGAGCAGGCCCAACCTCCAGCGACATATCGGAGCGAAATCGAGAGCTTAATGTTCAAACCTGGCTCAGACCCCCCCAGACCCCCCCCCTCTCTGGTCACTCGGCCTCCCTGAAAAGAATGAATCGCTCTATGCGTTTTCTTTACCGCCTTATCTCTGTGTGCGGAAACATAATCACACATGAATGCGCGCCCTTACAATTAAAGCCATGTTAATAAAATTACTGTTTCTCTTCATATTATTAATGTTTGTTTCTGCCCATCGTGCATTACCTAAGAGTAGGTTTCAGATTTTATTTGATATATACATTTGACATAACCTGTTGGTCCTGTTGTTATTTACATTTGACATGATGAAAAGCGATAGCTGATAGTGCTTTGAAGAATGATTGAAAACGTGGACAGTCAACCCTGCTGAGAACAATTAGGTGCTGTCTTTCTAATCAACGCATCTCAACTACACGTTGGCCTCTTCCCATAGTACAGTAGCGAGGTGGGGATCAGTCCTCCTGTAAGGGTGTGGCGCCTCTGCCTCTCATTGAAGTCATAGAGATGTCAAAGAGGCAGGGTTACCTAAATCCCTCTAAACAGTCACGAAGTATGGAGCCTTCGGACGGTGGATTCCGCTGGCACAACTTAAGACAAGTAGCGAGGCCGGACACATAAATAACCTGTAACAAAAGAACATACGACAGGCGAGAAAGAAGAAAGGTGGGTTTGGCACGTCGGACGCTTGGAGTGTTCATGGGGGAATTATGAAGAACTTTGACAGGTCTTAAGCGGCCTGGCGCCAAGCTCTTTGTACACAGGATAAACACAGCAGAGAAGTATTTGCATGGTGATGCTAACTCAATTTCAAGGAGAATAATTCGACTTCATACAAAAACCTCAGCTAGGAAACGAATAAGTTATTATCGTAAATTCTTCAGAAAAATTCACGCCGTGTTTTCTAAGTTAACGGCCTAAATAATTTGACTATGCCAAATGTCGCCAGTCTGTTAGTTGTGCCTCAGGATTTAGTCACTTGAAAATTAAGCGCTTCTTGAGGGAGATACACGGGTTTAGCCAGAAGACTTAAGACTTGGGAGCGCGCGCTAGCCAGCAGAAATAAATAGGCTCGAGCGTTATGTTGACTTTTGTTTATATAATTAGCTCGACAAGTATATACTTGACAAATCATTAACTTCCTTCGTGTGGGGTTAATGTGTTTTCTTTCAATGAGCCTTTTAAAGTAGGCTACCTCACAAAACGCATTGTAGACACATTTGTGATGCTTTCTCATAGAAATTGTAAAATAAATAATTCATTATTAATAAACGGATATGGCAATCTGTCTTCCAAGTAAAGTCACAGTGTATATTTTGAATTCTTGATTATCGTGACCCGTTTCTCTATATTTAACTATCTAAGACACATGTCCATGGCTTCAGCTTATGTTTAAACAAAACATTTTAGCCTACAGAAAAAAATAAAAAACTGTAATAACGAATTACTGCAAAAAAGTAACAAATAGTTATTAACTATTAATTTGTTTTGAATAGTTTTCAACTAATTATTAATAAACTTAGTGAGATCTGTTCATTCTATGTTAGTCACTTGAGCTAACTATAAAAAAAAGTGACCTGGTTGTATGAATGATGGTTTTATTGGAAACATATGTAGCCACTGGAGTCCGCTGTCTTATTGTTTTCTCTTTGTTTTGTCATATTGTTGGGGATCGTTCCCCAAATTATTCCACCTGACATATATGTTTGTAGTTCTGCCTGTTACGGTCAAAGAGATCAGGAGATAGCCTACTCTTTATCTTACCATAACTGAAGAGCACGCTGGTTCCTAATGTCGAGGGATTATCCACACGGTCAACTGAGGTTGTTTTTTTTATCTGATGCATCCATACATCGAAGTAAAACATGACGGAAGGCTCGTGACTGTAGTGGCATTCAGACAGCAGACTTGCAGCTCGCGCTCGCGCTCACGTCGCCCTTTAAGAGACTCGTGCACCGACTTCAGCGTTTGATGACAAGAAATAGCAGCAAAGACCTGCGGCAGTATCTCGGGATTCCGCTTTTCTTGTTTGTTGTGTTGTTGAAGGTAGGAAGTTATGTTTAATGTCTGTAGTATGGAGTAGCTTATCAATAAACCAACAATCATACATTTCTCAGACCAAAACAGGCGAGCGCTTTTTAAACGCTTAAAGTCTTGTGTGGAAGTCTGATTCCTCACAACACTCGACAAAACATGCGCAATTCATTAACACAGCTTTAAACGCAAAAAAACTCCACGAAACAACTTAAACTCGCTTTTTACATTCGGGGTTACCAATGAATTGCAACGTACAGAAATATTTAAAAGGTGCAAAAAGTGATTTGCGTTTCGTTTAACCTGTACGTTGGAAGCAACAGTGTGCGGATGGGCGCGCGCTGTTTGAGGACTCGGGGATAAATGTGAAGTGACAGGGGTAGACTCTTATTGTAGGACCCCAGCCGCCTGGCGCCAAGCGCCCTTTAACATACGGAGTCCCACTTAATCAAGGATCTGTGTGCGGAGCCCCTTAAAGGAACACGACTCTGCTTTTAAGCGACGCAGAAACATTCAAAACTTTGGTGCGCTGCGTCGTTGTAAAGTGACTACATGACTATAACATGAGGAAATGCATGTATCGTTCAGCGGACCGAAATATGCGTGTCGTCTTACTTCCACAAAAAACAACACTCTTCTGTTAAATAAGACCAATAAATAAAATATAGCCGGTGATAAATTATGCCCTTGTATCAACGTACAAATGAGCATAAAATTACCAAGATCTCAAAGAAAGATCCATTAATATATTTTCCGCGAAATTAAATATGCATCTGATTTTTAGCACTTTCTTTGAACACACAATTCTTTATTATTGTGCGCCGTTTTTGTGCTGTGGGATGAAGATACTTGTAGCGCTCTTCTTTGCGGCTAAGCCGAATGAAGGCTATGTAGTCTGCACAAACAGACTTCTTAGTCGCCCTGGTGCTCAACATTTTCACACGGTCAAAGTCTATAAAGCTCGATCTGATTTTTGATACGAATTATGCGGTAATATTCTAAAGCGAGCAAGAACGTAGTTGCCTTTAGCCACATCTCATACTTCTGTTGCTTCAAACGACGAGCCCCAATAGCAGTATTTAATTTATCTGTAAAGACATGCATGTCAACAGATTTTCATTAACGCGTTAATTCATTGATTCAGCTCACGAGCAACAAGCTTATCTATTTTTGTTATGTAGAGGGGAATAAACTTATTGCAGCCTGGACGCGCGCGCTCTCTCTGCCGGCCGGAGACGCGCACGCGGCACTGCTCTGCAGTTTGACTGCGTTTGGGGGTGGGATTTCCAGATCTTTACTCTGTCATTGGTTAATATTTTATTCTGTTGACATGTTTTCTTACTGCAAATGCTTCCGACACCTTCCAGTCCCCCCTCCTTTGCCGAGCCGGGCCGGAGCTGTCAAAACCACGCCCACGGAGCTGCACAGCCGGTCCACAATGCGTAAAATCGACAATCAAGACTGTTTGGTTCATTAGTGCGGGGAACCGAAGAGGAGGGACGTGTGAGTGGACAGGGCGAGACTCAGACCCAGTTCCCATGAGTTTCACCTCGCTGTTTTCGAAGCAGCTTGGTTTTTTTTTTGCAGCGTGCCTTTGGACGGAGAAGGGAAGTCGTCGTCCCACACTAAAGTGTGAACGCTGTCCTGACGGATGTTATTACTCTACCATACCGGAGCATCAGACTCGGGAGTAACCGTAGCCTACCAGTGCATTTTTTCCGTTTACCTTCATTGGGAACTGCAACGATTCCATTCTTGGCACTGGTTCGCAAAATTATACACTGATTTTATCTGTCGTTGAGAAGGCGATTATTATTATTATATTTTTTTGTCTTCCGGACATAGACGAGTCGTGGGCGCTCATATTTTCGAATATAATTGTTTCATCTCACGTTTTGGATGCACCGATGAGAGACCCAGTCCTCACGCGGACCACTATGGCTTATCACCCTTTCCACGCGCATCGGCCGGCCGACTTCCCCATGTCCGCGTTTCTAGCCGCGGCTCAGCCCTCCTTCTTCCCGACGCTCGGTCTGCCCCCGGGTCTCGGTAAACCCCTGGCGGACCACGCGCTCACCGGGGCCGCGGAAGCGGGCTTACACGCCGCCTTGGGCCATCACCACCAGGCTGCTCATCTTCGCTCTCTCAAAAGTCTGGAAGTGGAGGAAGACGTCGAGGACGACCCGAAAGTTACACTAGAGGCGAAGGAACTTTGGGACCAGTTTCACAAACTCGGAACTGAAATGGTCATCACGAAATCGGGAAGGTAACGATTCGTTTGGGTTTCTTTTAAATTTAAGAGCTTCACAGAAAGTAGGCTTTTGTAAAGAATTTTTTGTAATAAGATTATGAGAAATAACCTGTTGAAATCATGCTTAAAAGCAACTAAAGCGGCGTGTTTCCACATTAAAACAACTAAATTATGAAAAGGTATTTGAATGTTTAAAATCAAATCGGATGTTAAATGATAACAAAGCCCTAACAGAAGTAGCCTGTGAAACTCGGAACATGCAGTACATAGTGTAAAATATGTCACGCCTGTATCTGAAATCAATTTCATTATTATCATCCTTTTTATTCATGGAAAATGATGGGCTACATAACTACAAGCAATATTTCTCAACAGTTATGTCTCTATTTTCCACTATGCGGTAAATAACAATGTAGCAGCCATTCTGCAAGCATATCGAGCAAGTGCGCCCTAAATGCTTCAAATCTGACTATAAACTCACTAAAAAAACTAGAACTGGTTGCTAGAAGTATGTTTTCTAATAGTATATTTTAATATTTTCCGTATAAACACCAGTTATATTTTATTTGCATTAATAGCCTGTGTAGCATAATTGTTATTCTTGGCCAGTCGATATTTCTTCAGCATAATTTTCAGGGTTTACAGCTAAATATAATTATTAGTTGCCAGATTATTTTAACTCAAACATTTTCAAAATTTTTATTCAAACGAAATTTTATTTTTAAATGTTTAGTCACGCACCAAACCTTTCCACGTCTGCTCCCTGTCCGTAGGAGAATGTTTCCCCCTTACAAAGTTCGTGTAAACGGTCTCGACAAAAAAGCGAAATATATCCTGCTGATGGATATAGTTGCGGCGGACGACTGTCGCTACAAGTTCCACAACTCCCGCTGGATGGTGGCCGGGAAGGCCGACCCCGAGATGCCCAAGAGAATGTACATTCATCCGGACAGCCCTGCAACAGGGGAACAGTGGATGGCGAAGCCTGTTACCTTCCACAAACTGAAATTGACGAACAATATTTCGGACAAACACGGATTTGTAAGTATCTTGGTTCTACGTTTAAGGAGTTTGTGTCGTTGCAGTGTGGAGTGAGTTCTCGCTGAACGTTGTTTTGGGCCTAGGTTGCACAGCTTTGCTTTTGAGAGCATAAACTTGTCATTTTTGTGACCATTATAAATGAAATGACAGCAATAACCTTTTAACTTTAGGTTTTCTGTTTATTTATTTTACATTTATGGCTTGTGTTTTGTGAATTTGGCTATATAACATCTGCAAAGAGAAATATAGGTTGTCATTCCTGGCAAATACCGAGGCTGATATCAATATATATATTTTGCAGCTATTCAGTGAGCAAAGTCATCATATACGATAAACTACCTTTCACATTTTTTAGTTTTTACAAATAGGCTTTAAACGTACCGTCAAGCAAAAGCAGTCCCACAGGTATTAACAGGCTGAACGATTTATACGGTTTGGATTAAGGGGAAAAATGTGCTGGCGTATAAATCCAGGTCAAGGACTTAGGCGAAAGGCTGGTCTTAACTCCAGTCTTGAGGAACTCTTTTAAATCGACCTTTGACGTCTTTTTGGATCTCATTACTAAGACACAAGAGCGAACTGCGTGGATGTCAACTCCCCAAAGTGTTCCGACTGGCCCTTAAGTGCAATTTAGCGAGGAAAGCTTTAAAAATAAATGCCACTGGGTTGTAGGAAAAACAAGTTCCACATACCGAACTGAATCTGAGGCGTTGCGCTTTTTCACCCTCGCTGTGGATGTAATCTTGGCCTAGTCTTCATCCAACAGCAATCACATCGCCGAACAGCCAGCTCCCTCCATATCATTCAACAATTAAAAAAGAAACATTGTGAATAAATGAATGAATTAGGCCTATAGCTTATTTTAACGTTATGGTTGTAATATACTGCCACCACGAACAACTAGGTTATATCACCATCACCCGTGTAGGCCTACTCTTAAGCCACCTACGTCTTCCACAACTGATGTTGCGAATTACCTAATTTAACACTCATCTCAGCAGCCTATATAAGATGATAAATAGACTAAAATCCAACAACATGGATCAAAATGCATGCCTACCTTATGACGGGTTGAAAAAGTCGCATTATTAACGGGACCGTGTTTTATTTTTCAGACCATTCTAAATTCGATGCATAAATACCAGCCGAGATTTCACATCGTGAGAGCCAACGACATCCTCAAGCTCCCATACAGCACTTTTAGGACATACGTGTTTCCAGAGACTGATTTTATAGCCGTCACTGCATATCAAAATGACAAGGTAAGTTACTGCTTCGAGCAACATGCCAAATGCTGCCAGGTTAATATATATTTTTAATTCCTCAAAATTACCATTAAATCTAGTGCAATTTAGTGTACGTCAAGATTCAAAATAATTTATAATATAAAAAAAACATAGCGACCTATAGTAATAAAAAACAATTTACAAGGGTAGGTCGCTATTGTAAAGGCTATTTTGTAAAGATTAAGTTTTGTCGTACCTAACTGGAACAGGGTTTACAGGATACAGTTAAAGCAGTCGTAAATCCATCCAGGGACCAAAGCATCACGTCCTATAAGGACAAATTGAAGAACAAATATGAAAACGTAAATTGCTGAACTTCCAATGAATGACTGAACTTAAAACACCATAGCGAATATCTTAACTTACTCTTAAAGAACACCATAGCGAATATCTTAACTTACTCTTAGAGAACACCAGGCATAGTATGAACTATTTGTCACTCTTTTTTTCTGAGATTTATGCAGTTCTAATAAACATTAAATAAATGTGCAATGTATCTTTTTTAATTATTGTTGCATTACACTATAGCAATTTAGTAATATTACTCATATATTGTTCCATGCAGCCCATCAATGAATGACTGAAACACTACGTGATGTATAGGTGGCTTTTCATGTACTAAAATGCTCATTCTTTGCGGCAGATTACACAACTGAAAATTGATAACAATCCATTTGCCAAGGGATTCCGAGACACCGGGAACGGGAGAAGGGAAAAAAGGTAGATTGCGTTTGCAACGTGATGATTTCTTTTAATGAACTCTGCGTGCAGTCTTCGATCAACGTACTAAACTAATTTCAGTTCGATCTTCAGGAAACAGTTAACCCTCCCGTCGTTGCGTATGTACGACGAGCAGTGTAAGACGGATCGCGACGGAGCCGATTCGGACGCTTCGTCGTGCGAACAAACAACCGGGAGGGATTCGGTTCAGTCTCCTCTAGAAACAGTAACAAGTCCGATCAAATTCAACAAGACCAGTCGAGGTATTTATTTAGATTGTAATTTTTGATTGTTTTTGTTTTAATAAATCTTAGCAGTGTTTTATTGGTCACTGTTTAACTGGATAATGCTGTGTCAGTGCCTTCAAAGGAATGTGAATCATTAAGTTCGAAGCCGCCAGTCATATCTTGGGGCTGTTGAAAATAAACCCGGACCAGTATCTAACCAAATTAAGTTAGTCTTCCGCCTGAGGACAGCAATCCCATACTGACTGACCAGCTATCTCTCTCTCTTTCTCTTTCTCTCTCTCTCTCTCTCTCTCTCTCTCTCTCTCTCTCTCTCTCTCTGTATGTATGTATAGTATATATATATGATTATATCATATATATATATATATATATATATATATATATATATATATATATATATATATATATATAGCAGATTGCACAGAGAAACAGGGACATTGTCCCTTTTGTGTGTGTTAATACCAGCTGTTCTAACTGTGGCTGAGAGGAATATAAACGGTTTAGACAGAAATGTGTCAATGATAAATTATTTAACCAAAGAAGGCAATTGTTAAATAATTCCGATATACCTTGACAATATTATTCCACATGGCCCCATAGACATGGATGCCTGCTACACGCATTTACGTATTTCTCGTGTGTTCTTTTTTATATAGATGAGACAAATTGCGTCGACAGCGACCAAGAGCTTGACCCTCATGATGAGCAGTCTGTGGGTGTCAGTAGTCCAGGACCCCAGCAGCGATCTCCCTTCAGGACAAGTAGCGAGGACAGGGTCAAGGACAGACCCAGCCTGGACAAGAAAGCGGACTATCTGGACGCGAGCAAAGAGAGTGACTCCGCCTTCAGCATTAGAAACCTGGAGAAAGACAAACTGGAGGTCAAGAGTCACAAAGCGTCGGAATCTTCCAAGAAGGATTCGGTTATAACTGGGATAAAAGAGGGGTTTTCTCCGCTCGTGGTCCAGACGGAGAGCCCGGCGCATTTCAGCGCGACTCACCTGCAGAGCCTGGCGTTGTCCGGCCTGCATGGCCAGCACTTCTTTAACCCTTTGAGTGCGGGACAACCGGTCCTGTTTCACCCAAGTCAGTTTGCGATGGCTCCCGGCGCGTTCTCCGCCATGGGTATGGGACACTTGCTGGCGTCCATGTCGGGCACGACTGGATTAGAGAGCGGAGGCCTGTCGCCTCAAGGCACGACTGCGTCTGGCTCATTCCCCTTCCACCTATCACAACACATGCTTGCGTCTCAGGTAAACGGAACTGTGCATGTTTATTGGAATATCTACCTTAGACATACCGTTAAAATGCGTTTATTGTTCAACAAACGTTATTTTCAAGTACGATGGACATTTTCATGCATGTACCTTATCTCTCGAGGCTGATGTTTGTCGAAAGCAGTTTTTGCTTTTCGTTAATAAATATCGTCTAATAGATCAACCGTTTTGATCAAATTCGTTCTACAAACGTGGAGATATGAGAATTGTTATTGGATAATAGTTTAGCTAAACAGTGGGAAGTGGAAGTAACGATTTCAGTAACTTCATGTTTTCAACTAAGGCAGATTACATCCTTTATTTATAAACAGGAAGTAACATATTGTGTTATCTAGTATGCAAGTAGACCAGTACAATCTGTGCATTGATTGCTTTACAAAATAGCACAGGCAATTAACACTGCCTAAACGACTAAACCACTGACACGCCTATAGACATTATTGTCGTTTTTGTTACTAACATTTAATTATGCATATTCTTAATATGTTGCCTAAAACCCCTTTTTCCAGGGTCTGTCCATGCCGCCCTTTGGTGGCCTGTTGCCGTATCCCTACACCTACATGGCAGCCGTGGCTGCCTCGTCCCTCCCCGCGGGAGGCGTGGCCTCCTCGCTCAACCGGAACCCCTTCCTAAGCAGCGCGCGGCCCAGACTGCGCTTCAACCCATATCAGATGCCCCAGAACTGTGGCCTGCTCAGCACCGGACATCCGAGCTCTCTGAGCGTGGAGTCCGGGTCCTCCAAGTCGGGTAGTCGGGAGAGCAGCCCGGTGTCCGAACCACGCGGTCCGAAGGCCTCCGCTAACCAGAGGGCCGCATCGCCCAAAATGTCCATGAAAGATTCAATTAACGAACTGCAGAATATACAGAGACTGGTCAGTGGATTAGAAAAACAAAGAGACGTGTCACCTGGTAGAGACTCTCCTAAGTGAGCGGTTAGGACAACATTAAACTGTTTGTCGTCTCTCAAATGGGCACATTGCGGTGTTTCAAAGCAAAATCCATAAGCCTCATCAAAAGTATGTATTTCACGAAAAGAGAAAAAACCCCATCCCTACAAATGTAGGTTACGTGCCCACACGCCTGCAATCTAGGGAGTTGTGTGTTTTGTTGTGTTTTCGAAAGTCCCGAATGAGCGTCATACAAGATTTGACCCAGTGATGAAAAATGTATGAATTCAGAACTCAGAACTTTCCTCAGTAATGATGTCTGAATCTGAGTGAGAATATCATCATGGCTTTCTCACTTGACCTTGTCCACAAGTAGCTTGCTACAGGATAAGATGGTCAACACGTTTCTTATGTCTGGGACCTGTTTTTCTAATTATTTATATGTAATATTAAAAACAATAAGTGTAAATAAGTTGAATGGATCCAAGAAGATGCATTTTAATTTATTCGAACTGTACATTGGTGTGTAAATACTATTTAGTTTTCAATTTGTTACATTTATATTTTCCCAGTTACCTGACCGTATATGAATATTACGTAGCGCTTGTTTGTATGAAGCTGGATGTGTTTCGATGTTTGTCATGCAATGCGGTTTGTTGTGAAGGAAAGCGTGCCAGTGCAAATCTTGCTTTCTGATGTTAGGTTTCGTTTCTTAGGCCTACATGCAATTTATTGCAAATTTGAATACAGCGATAGGCAGGGACATCTCAGGTTTCTTTTTTTTTTAATCTGTCCCAGAAAGCGTCTTTAAAATAACAAATAAACAACAACAAAAAAGGTTCATCATCCAAGAGATGCTGACATCATCCTTGGGCTGGATACTCGGGTAAATTACAATGGTTTGGTTGCATTCTTTACCTTTCAATAAAATAAAAGTGTTGCAGATTTGTTATTCGCAAGCGGTCGTTATTGACTGGGCTGTGTGGCATCGCTTTTAAACGGGAGTGCGTCCTTCAGGAATAACGCATTATTCTAGTGACGCTACTTTTATATTAATATTTCCTCTTTTCACCACCGCTGTGTCTGGTTATGTCAGAAAACCGAACATCTCCGTTAACGCCTATAATACCCACACTTAGTTCCTCATTACTATATTTGTTTAACTTCAGACCTGTCGTAGGTCCTATAGGATTTATCGTTCGTAGCTTAATGCGCAGTTTTGTAGCCAGTACTGCCATAAGATAGACACATGCGCCATCTGTTGATATGTAGATCAGTGGATATCTCGGACGAATACTCACCATCGTGTGTTTCTCAATATTCCTGCTTAGTCTATATAAAATTTTACAATGGCAAGTTAACTGTTAATGTGTGGATATGTATGATTAGGCTATGTGTGGCTTGGATATAAAATATCTGCTATTTTCTCTATCCTCAGATAATAACAAATGCCTAACAAATACCACTAATATTTGCCTGGGTTATAGATCACTATTTTATTGCCTTTATTAAAAAAAAAAACATATGTGGGAAATGTTCCTATACGAGATATATAAACCATATATTCGCTGTTCGGTCTTGTTTTTTATGTTGCAAGCAAAACTGACTCCAGTGGTAATATAAAGAATATATTTATCTACAACGAAAAGCGCGCTCTAATACACAACAAATGTTTTAAGTATGGTATTTGTCAGTCCGAGTGTGTGTGTGTGTGTGTGTGTGTGTGTGTGTGTGTGCGTGTGTGTGTGTGTGTGTGAGAGAGAGAGAGAGAGAGAGAGAGAGATGGGGGGGGTGACAGAGAGAGAACGTAAGTGCGCCTTTGTGTGAAGAGTTTATGTACATCGCTTATTGAGTGAGAGAGATAGATAGAGAGAGAGAGTTAGTTGACAAAACTGTCACTGTCCTAGTGAAGGGGTTAAGCACCGCAACAGGGAGTTTCGCAGGGACGAGGACATGGGACGCCTCATAGCCTCAAGCAGACAGTCTTTTGTCCAGAGAGCGGCGCCTGTCTCCGGCCACACAGCCTCCGCTCGGCCGCTCACAAAGACTAACGGGGATCTGGAGGGTCGGGGTCCCTAATTAGAGAGACCCTCGCCTCTTTTCTTCTCTTTCTATAACGATAGTCCCAAAATTCATTTTATTAAGAGGCCTTTGTTAAATTCTGTTATGTCCAATTAACAGAGCGAATTCCCGACCTTTCACTCGAAGAGGAAAAAAAATGTTTGTCTTAAACAATTAGTCGATGACTGATCAATAGTCTGGAGCGGCCGCCTCGTGGAGGGAGTGGACCGGCTGAAGAGTGAATCCAGATAGATGTCAACAACCTGCGCTTTTAAAACAGAAGATGTTGATTGAGATGATTGAAGACGATAGAAAACTCACATTAATAAAAAATGAAAAAGGCAAAGTCAAACACAATAGAAAAAAATAAGTAACAACCACTATCTCGTATATATTGCATATATATGACATCTCTTGCCGATTTAAAGAGATATTGCATATATATGACATCTCTTGCCGATATATATATATATATATATATATATATATATATATATATATATATATATATATATATATATATATATATATATATATATATATATATATATCGGCAAGAGATGTCATATATATGCAATATATACGAGATAGTGGTTGTTACTTATTTTTTCTATTGTGTTTGACTTTGCCTTTTTATATATGCATTTATTAGCTGCACATTAATATTGTGTGTGTGTGTGCAACTACAAACATATATATATATATATATATATATATATATATATATATATATATATATATATATATATATATATATATATATATATATATATATATATATATATATATGCAATGATATTTGATATATATATATATATATATATATATGATATATACATTTGAGATATATATATATAATATTGATAGTGGATTTATTTAATAGTTATTAGCCTATTATAATTGTTATTTCTAGTAGTTATGACCTCGGGTTCATCACTGATGATGTGTCCAAGTAGCACCTAACAGTGTATGTAAGAATTATTGTTACTGTTATCAGCTTCTAGTTTCTATCTATCTTCTAAAAATATCTATTTACTGATAGATATGTTTTATGTTTTACATTATCTATTTATAGAATCTGCTTGTAGTTGTACACTGTCACAGTCGACCAATATTAATGTGCATCTAATAAATGCACATTAAGCTTAGTTGTCAGTTAGTTAGTTAATCTAATTCACACGAAATAGGCTTCGTGGAACAAAACCACTTTCGCCACGAGTCTTCAGCCGACAGGTTGTCTGTACAGAGATGTGAGACGGGAGATTTCCTTTCTCGTCCTCTGATAGCGGGCTACGCGACGTTAGCCACACCAGACTGCTGTAGGATGTGGAAAAGACACCAAGAAGACATTGTATTACCTCGTATTTGGCTTTACCTTTTCATTTTCCAGCGAATGACGTTTTGTACGTTTTACGTGGGATGTGGCGGATTCGAGTTTTTGGATCATATCGCCATCTGTCGGCAAGAGATGTCATGTGTTAAGCGTTTTCGGGGGTTATGTACTCCTGTGTAAGAATTCATTATTTAACATTTCTTTGCCTAATGAGAAGCACTATGCTATTAAAAGAATGGCCTTTTATTGAGGTTAAACTGAGATAAAAAAAAACAACAGCCTGTTGCATGCACGTGTACTGTATTCATTGCAAAATGCTATGTCAAAGCCCTTAAGGAGATTATAGTCCATGATGCTTAGAAGCCTGTTTCACCACATTTTGTTTTCCCAGAGGACACAAGCCACAGCATCCGTCAGCCGCCCAGAGCCCATAACACACAGAGCCCTGGGCATCACCGTATGGGCCTCGTGGTCTCTGGTCAACTGTTACGGCTCATGAAGGGTAGCCTGTCTTGGACGTCTGGGGTTTACAAGTTTGTAGTGCGCTGATTCTCCTACCATAGGTCATCACAGGTCAGAGGGCAGGACAGTCCCGTAGGTGCCGTAGTGGCAGGACAGTTTCTTCACCAAGAGCACGAGAGATAGCTCCGCCCCTGCATGGCATCATTCTGATCTGATAGGCTGTTATTCGAGCCTTGTAATGCTACAGTTACTGAGTGATACCATATTTCAGCCAAGCTGAGGTTTTCAGTACATCTCAAGCAAGACTCAAAAGCACATGTTTTATTTTTTTTTCCCTCCGCATAAATTTGTAGCAGATTGAGTCTGAGCTTTTGTACAACGTCTCCGAGCAACAGCAGCCGACAGCAGACGAAAAGGGGAAAACGTTGTGCTCAGAAGTGTGAGGCTTGAAGTTTTAACAGTTTCCAACACTGCAATGACAACCTTTCTGTACACTGGGCTGTGATAGGCAGTAAGGAAACTCATTGTCAATTATTGGTCACGTTAGAACTGCTGTAACAGAGAACGTCCACCAGAAAACAACATACAGCATAGACTCAAAAGGAGTATCGTTTATTTTGCAAATATTTGACCAGAGAACAAATGCACATAAAAAGACCAACACTGCTAAGGATGTCGTGCACAAAGGTCCAGACCCAAAGATCTGGTACACCTGGCTGGCAGTAACAGCGGCTGTATGTGGCGTGGAGTGGCAGGTCCTGGTGAAAGGCGTCCTCTGATTGGTCAGCAGGGCCGAGGGCTTCACACGGGAACCTCCTCTTCCCTTTAGTGTGGTGACTTTAGGCCCCGGAGCCTCGGAGTGTGTGGACGTTGCCAGCACTCTGCGTTTCCCGAGCACCACCTCCTGACTGATCGAGGCGCCGTGGCCCAGTCCAGCCCACCGCAACCGGGCCTGGGCTGGTCCGCCAGCTCTATCCCCAATAATCGTTCCCACGATGCCGTAGGGTCTCCATAACCACGCACGCTCTGCGTCTGGCATTAATGGACATGTGTTCCCTATAAAACCAACCTGACTCACAAGCCTGCTGCAAGACTTCTTTAGAACCTCGTAGGGAGTTGCATGTCAGGCGAAGCTGACTCCATGTGGATCCACTACTGTAGTGCTGTGATGATGATGATGATGATGATGATGATGATGATGAATGTAGTGACGGTGACAGATGAAGTGCGAGGAACATTTGATGCTGAGGTTGTTCCTATGCCAAGCCAGTTAGCAACCACTAGGTACTATTTCAGAACAGATAAGAGACACATCACATAAAGGACTTAAGGAAGCACACAACAACGTCTTCTACCACCTCCTTCCCTGTGGCCTCCACCCATTCCAATCTCCACCCAACTCAAATGCGACTGCTTCACCAAACCCCCTGGACAGGCGACAGGGTGAGTTGTGAGTATGAACGAGGGCGCAGGGGAGTTGGGCGGAGCACAGTAAACCAATCCGCCAATCGGAGGGAGCCACTGTCCACCACCTCAGATTAGATAAGAGCCGATCACACGGCTGATTCAAGGGCTTCTCGTCAGCCCAGGTTGAGGAGCTGGGGTACTCCAGCACCGGAGCAGCTCTGGTGGGTTTGAGCAGCACAGGCAGAAGGTGATGGCAGTCAGAGGGCCGCAGCCTGGGACTCGCCCCCGGCCCGTGTGGACAGCCGGACTGGGCCGGGGTGATGTGTCTGGCAGGAATGGGAGCTATGCTGGCCCATGCCTCCCAGGGGAACTGGGCTTTCTCCAGTATCTAGATGGGACAGTGGTTAAGGGTGTCACGATCAGATAACCCCAACACAGGGCTGCAGGTGGGAGAGGCAGGCCAGTCCAGACAGATCGACGTGCCCCGCCTAGCCCTGCTGCTCTGGATAAACACACTGTGTGTGTGTGTGTGTGTGTGTGTGTGTGTGTGTGTGTGTGTGTGTGTGTGTGTGTGTGTGTGTGTGTGTGTGTGTGTGTTTGAGTTCAGACCACTCCACCCACCTACTGCCACTGAACGTAGGTTAAATACACAGTGTGTATGTATGTGTTCCTTTGTGTGTTTAGCGTGTTAAAGCATGTAGGTTCATGTCAGTGTGACATGTGCTGGTGATGGACATTGGACATCAGCAGGAGTGGACAAGATCTCACACACACACACACACACACACACACACACACACACACACACACACACACACACACACACCGACGCTTCACATAGATCGGCTTCTATTTATCTACACCAAAAGGTTTTGGGGAACTTTTAGGATGTATTTACTTGCTTACAACAAGTCTTTATCTCTTAGATTACACTGACAGAGAGAGGAGAATGGACTAAGCATTGTTACCCTGTGAAGATCTACTTATCAGAATAGCCGAGCAGCCAACACAGCTTAGATGGAGGAACTTCAAGGTGTTGAAAGCCATCACTGATGATCATGATTGATTTTTTTGTTTGTGTGTCTGAGGTTCCTATCAAAAATCTCCAAATAGTCAACTGTTAAACTTTGGCACTTGCTTTGCCCTTCTGCTAAACTCCAGGAGCCAATCTAGACCATTAAAAAATCAAACCCAGAGTAATGGATTGATCAGTCCATGGTCTAATGCTAGCTTGCACAAACCAAAGATTAGAATTCTGCTCTAGAACGTAAGAAGACTGATTGCCCTGAGGTGTCTGAATGACCTCCAGCTCACACTGCATGACACACACTCCACAGAACCTCACAAGGGGAGATGTCTTTTGTTCATTCAGGCCAGTGCATGCCTGAAGCCCGCAAGATGATGGCTAAGCATGCATTTACATGAAAACGTACACAAATCACCTACGTTTTGCAGAGAAATGGACCATGACCTCTACTGGTAGGACAAGCTAAGGTCTAATATGACAGGACATGCTTGATACGCGGTGCTGACGTGCCGTAACTACATAAATGGAGAAGAATATCAGTACCATGAGCTGTTCCAAATGAACTGTTCTTTTATTCCAACACATAAAAGACGTTTTGATCTCAGATTGATCTGGAGTTCTGGCTCCTCCCATCATGACCAGTGCCAACCAGTCGCCGCTCACACCAGTCGCCGCTCACACCAGTCGCCACTCACACCAGTCTGCCGCTCACACCAGTCTGCCACTCATCCCTACTGCGACGCAGGCGAGACACAGCGGGAGAAGAGAGCCACGCCCCCCGACCCAGCAGACAGCCAATCACAGGGCAGTAGGGTTCGACTCGTCACACACACCGGCTGCCTGGACAGATGAAGAAGGGCGTCTGGCAGGGCGGCTCGGCGGGAAGAGGAAGAGGAGAAGGAGGAAGGTGAGAGGAGAGGCAAGAGTGAGCAAGGCTGTGTAATCCCCACGCCTGAAGAGAGGCCCACAAACAGGCACACCGAGCTGTCTGCAGGCACAGCCAAACACACTCATTATTCCCTCTCTCTCCCTCCCTCCCTCCCTCTCTCTCTCTCTCTCTCTCTCTATTTCTAGACAGACATTTTCATGGTTCGTGTTTCCCATTGTCACTGTTAACATTATGCAATCAGTTGGTCATACAATTGAACATGCATTGTTATGAGTGCTGCATTGTTATTTACAAGAGTAATTTGGTCCTAGTGCTATTATAATAGGAATCAAGTGAAACCACAATTGACCACAATTTTCTCCTTGAACATACAGCATTGTGTGATAGACATTTAGATAACTCTAAATCAGGCCCCTTCAAGCAGTAGAGTGTCATTTTGCTGCTGGCACTGACGTTCCCTCCTAACAGCTTGGAAAGATGAAAGCATCACTAAAGAATTGAAAACAAGAGTCTCTATGACCTTTAAATGCATGTGTTGTCTCCTTCATCTACATAGGCACATGGGCTCAGTACGTCCTCACACCTGGTCACAGTGTGTATTCACACATGGTCACAGTGTGTCCTCACACATGGGCTCAGTGTGTCCTCACACATGGTCTCAGTGTGTCTTCACACATGGGCTCAGTGTGTCCTCACACATGGTCACAGTGTGTCCTCACACATGGGCTCAGTGTGTCCTCACACATGGTCTCAGTGTGTCTTCACACATGGGCTCAGTGTGTCCTCACACATGGTCACAGTGTGTCCTCACACATGGGCTCAGTGTGTCCTCACACATGGTCACAGTGTGTCCTCACACATGGGCTCAGTGTGTCCTCACACATGGTCTCAGTGTGTCTTCACACATGGGCTCAGTGTGTCCTCACACATGGGCTCAGTGTGTCCTCACACATGGTCTCAGTGTGTCTTCACACATGGGCTCAGTGTGTCCTCACACATGGTCACAGTGTGTCCTCACACATGGGCTCAGTGTGTCCTCACACATGGTCACAGTGTGTCCTCACACATGGGCTCAGTGTGTCCTCACACATGGTCTCAGTGTGTCTTCACACATGGGCTCAGTGTGTCCTCACACATGGGCTCAGTGTGTCCTCACACATGGTCTCAGTGTGTCCTCACACATGGCATTAAGACTCCACCATCGTTTCTGACAGACAAATGGACACCTTTGTTCCCAGGATTTGGGGCAACCAGCAGCTGTCAGAGGCCAGATGTCTGAGCCAGCATCTCTGAAACACAGCTCTGAGACACATCTCTGAGACACAGCTCTAAGGCACAGCTCTGAGATACACAGCTCTGAGACACAGCTCTGAGAGACAGCTCTGAGAGACACAGCTCTGAGGCACAGCTCTGAGACAGCTCTGAGACACAGCTCTGAGACACAGCTCTGAGATACACAACTCTGAAACTCAGCTCTGAGACACAGCTCTGAGACAGCTCTGAGACACAGCTCTGAGACAGCTCTGAGATACACAGCTCTGAGACACATCTCTGAGACACAGCTCTGAGATACACAGCTCTGAGACACAGCTCTGAGATACACAGCTCCGAGACAATTCCACAACACAGCTCCAAGACACACCTGTGAGACACAGCTTCATGACACAGCTGCGAGACACAACTCTGAGACACAGCTCCACAAAACCCATCTGGCCATATCAGGAAGGAAATGTCCCTCATAACTACACACAATCTTAATCTTCAGCAATGTTAACCTAGACTAAGACCTGCTCACTACGGTGGCCTCAGATTCGAGTTTGTGTTAAATACTTTTGTTATATTTGTAGCATTTTTGAGAGCTTTTTCGTGTGTGTCTTCTACAATATAGATCTACAGCATCCTGTAGATCTCACAGAGATTCTCACATTCTCACAGAGTTCTCATCATGAATCCTACACATGTTTTTATGGCCACTATATCAGCATATATATATAGAAGATTTTTTTTGCCTGAAAATGATTTGATATGATTACAGAGGATTTGTGGAGGACCTGTCAGCATCTCAGGAAACAGCTGAAGTGTCTTCTGAAGGTTCCTCCATGGGTCCAGAGCAACATCACCCACACTGCGGTCACACATGGACAGCTCACTCACTATTCACTAGCTCTTAGACACCACGCCACTTCCAAACTTAGAGGAAACTTTGCACTGCAAATATCACCTTTCAAAGTCCACACGAGCTTTCAAACAATGGCAGCCTGCCGTAAACTGTGAGAATATTCCTTCACTGATCACAGTGCTGTGTGTATAGCTGGAAACCACCCAAAACCCAGTAGGCATAAGAGTTGGCATGTGTTTATGCGTACTGGTGCTGAAACATGGCAGACACAGAGGAAGGATGAAACAGGACTAAAACGGGACTGTCAGCTGACTCACAGTAAGTGTGTTGTTGATGTCAAATACTTCAACAATGCAACACATCATTAGTCGTGATGTTGGATCAATTACAAACATAAAAATCAGCTTTTTAATTAAGGATATACTTATACATTAGACTTATACATTGCTGGAACCATTTCCTGCTAATTTGGGGATCGTGGTCTTAAAAAGGCCAAAATGATCTCTGAACCACACAAACCCAAAGAAGAATAAGATGAGGTTCACAAAACCAACCATGGATGACACAGATGTGTCTAGGACATTTGTTTACTAGATAAACAACCAGCAATGGTTCCTGGAGAGTCATGACCCAGCATGCATTATTTTAGATACTGCAGTGCAAATGTAATTTGAGAAAATATTATTTCTGTGGCCATATCATAAATGGCTCAGACTATATGTGTTGGGGTCAGGGCTGCTGTTATTGTCTGAGTGGATTCGATTCGCTCCCCCAGCGAGCCAATCACAACCCTTCAGACCAATTAGACTGTCAAATGTCAAATAGCTCATTGGCATTGAGGTTCATTGCAGTGGCAGATCAAATGAAATACAGACCACTTCACATGCAAAAACACGCATCACTCTCACCAATGGGGTCGTGTCAAATTACCAGAGCCATGCCCTTTCACCTTTTATTTATGCACATATTTACTCGTGTCTTTTCTCTTTTTTTATTGTTTACGATGCCAGTAAGGCCCTTTAGAAAAGCAGCTGTGTTAGACCCACGTTATGGTTATAAGACCCGTGTTACCATTACCTGGCTGGACTCCCAACTACATGCCTGTACTGACAGACAGGACCTGGGGGAAGACACGAAGGTCTCAACAGGACTGGGCATTGGTTGAGGACACCCGGCCATGGGCTTGTGAGCCGGACAGCCCAGCAAGCCGGGCAAACTGCCTGACAGGCACTCCAGAAAGCCACACAGGCATGACAGCAGCCCTGTGTGAGCCTGACTCTAACAAGCAGGTTTCCCTAAAGAGTATACTGAACACTCTGTCTTATTTATGACGATCTTGAATCTTGAAAACACCATGGCCCCGAGATCAGCCTAGCAGCGGCTACGCCACGAGAGACACGCGGGACCCATAAGGGCGGAGAAGCGGCCGTCTTCCCGTAGTCACTTGGCAGAGCCGGTAAAGTCCAGTGACCCCCCGACAGGAACGTGTGTGTCCGGATTGGTGCCCGGGTGGAGGCGTGTATATGGATAATCGCAGCCCACAGGCAGCGTGTCACGCAAACCCCACCGCCAGGCACCAATTAGTTCCATTCCACAGCTTACAGATGTACAAAAGACCAACCTGGCAACCGTCGAGGATCCAACCATGAGACTTAAACCATCAGATAACAGGGTGTGTTGAAATATAGATCAGACTTTATCCTTCACCAGGGCTTTTATCTCGTCTTCAACCTCTTCAAAGATGAAGACTTGAGCACATTACATCTGTGTGTGTGTGTGTGTGTGTGTGTGTGTGTGTGTGTGTGTGTGTGTGTGTGTGTGTGTGTGTGGACTACAGCATGAAGCCTCCTCTGTTAGCCGCACAGTCCACAGCTTGTACAAAGACAGATGACACAGGATTACATATTTAGGCCTGTGGAACAGAACAGCTATTAGACAGTATTCATGCTTATTACGCAAGTCAGTGTTACCTGTCCTACACGCAGCTGGTTTTTGATTGATGTTTATTTTCTGAATTTCTGGAGATCTTAAAACATACTCTCCTTGAAGACCTTCCCCTAATGGAAAACAACGTGAAGAAGTCATGGCTTTGGGAAGCAGTGGAAGAACAATGAGTCTTCCTTCTCCAGCTCTGCTGTCGGGGGTGCTGCATCTCCTGCAAACCTTCATCCACTGGAGGTTCGAGGTCACCTTGATGCAGAACCAGCAGGAAGTGTGTGAGAGTGTGTGTGTGTGTGTGTGTGTGTGTGTGTGTGTGTGTGTGTGTGTGTGTGTGTGTGTGTGTGTGTGTGTGTGTGTGTGTGTGCCGCACTGCTTTACAAAGGGACTGACATCCTTTGCACAGCCAGGTCTGCTGGTCCAGAATGGATTGCCATGTCTCGAAAACATCGTCCCTCGCGTCTCCTTCTAGAAGCGCTGAAGCGTGTTGGAGTAGAGGGCGTCCTCGCTCACAGCACGGACATCTCCGCAAGGTTAAGGTGACGGCTCCCCACGACTGCTATCTCCACTCTGTGTTCTTGTACACCAGAGTGGGCATCTTCTCCGATTTCGGGGGGCATTTGAAATGAAAATAGGAAAAAGCCAGTGTGTCCGAGTGTTCCTGCTGGGGGGAGGAGCAGGGTGTTCCCCCTCAGGTCCTCCTGTCGTGTTCAGTAAACTTCACGAAGGAAAGCAGGAGACCTGGTGTTCCTACTTTGAGTGTGGTATGTGCGCCTGAAATCCACCACCGGTAAACTTCTCAAGCGCCATAAAGACATACCACACATATTGTAAAGGGTACTGTTTTTTTTTTCCACTGTTGTTAGGTTTTTGTATTCCATTACAATATAATCCACATTAATCTTTTGAGTCACTCACATGGCGGGTTATAGCAGTCTGGTTCTGAAACACGCCAGATGCCTTTGAGGTTTGGGGATTTCCCTGCTCAAACACAGCAGCTAAACTTTACGTCTGTACTTCAAAAAGCATTTTAAAGACGGACTCTACCTCTACGTCTGCCTAATGACAAATAGTTCAGCCCCAAATGCCTGTGCCACACAGCCTTCTGCCTGTGTCCTGCAGACTGTCCCGTACAGCCTTCTGCCTGTGTCCCACAGCCGTGGCTCTCCGACCCAAGAGCAAAGCCAATAACGTCCTCAGTTCTGACATGCAGAGTTCTACCATGTCTGAAACTCTGCGTGTAATAAAACCTTCACGGCTGAAAAATGCAGTTTGGGGTCTTGGTCATTATATTGTTTAATGTGACTCTGTATCATTTGGGGTGACTCTTCGTCATTTGGTGCGACTCTTCACGGTCGCACCAGGAAAAGTGTGCCAGAAGCGTCTTCTTTCGTTCCGTTACTTCACCAGCCTTGACACCTGAAACCAGCAGCTACTTAAGCACAAGGGGGGATTTTGTAGCGAGAGTGTGGTGGCTGGAAAGAAGGTGAATTATTGATGGCGAACATCGCGGGATGCAGAATTTATCAGCGTGGCATTCACGGCCAAGCCAGCGTGCAGATCTGTGGGTGAAAGTGGCCATTGTCTCTGGAGCACGGGGCCGTTCTGTGTGACACGGGTGGGCGGGGGTCTCGGCACCTCCAAAAAACAAACTAAAAAAACTGCCTTATTATATTTTCCACCTTTATATTTTCCACGCTTGCTACAATTAAAATTAAAAATTTAAATCACCAGGTTTTGGTTGTTTAAGTTTTTTACTGTAGTGAATAAAAAAATGTAAAACAAAGACATGGAGTTTAGACACACACACACACACATACAAAAACATTCATTCCAAACATTCTATTCATCTGCACAAATCTTTGTAACGGACCAAAAGCGGCCTGCCGGTACCATCAGCTCATGTCTGACATCTTCGCCACAACATCAAGCTTAATTAGGCTGTGATTGGCCAATGCTAACGAACATTGGTAACGGGTGAAAGCCCCTCTGAGCCTCCTTCCTGTCACCCCTCTTTCATTCCAGCACAGGACTCTAATCCTGTCCTGTGTGCTGCGTCTACAGCAGGCGGGGACGGTGCTGCGTCCCGCGTTTGGTGTTGGGACACATGGCTCCTGTCCCCCGTGTCTCCCCTCCTGTATGTCACTGAACATACACGACCACAGCTGGGGGAGAGGGAGGGAGAACCACGGCTAAGGTTACGACCCCGACGAAGGCGCGCTGCCCCGCGGCTCCGGTTCCCCCCCCCCAACCCCCTACCCCTCGGGTGGGGGGAGGGGATTGCGTTACCCAGGGCTGCTGTATGAAATGGTGCGGTCCAACTGGCCTGCCTACCTCCGTGACGGAGCCATGACTTATTCATAGGGAGCATCAGGGAGGGGGGAGCGAGGGGGGGGGGGGTGTCATTGTGAATGCAAGTCCTTGTTGTCGTTGGCGGTGTGAGCTGCAGCTGACATAAGGGTATCTATTACCCGGCCGCTCAGCGAGACCCGCTGCCTCCCCATTGGCTGATTTGCCGAAAGCTTGGAGCGGGGCACGGACGTGGAACGCACCGCCCGACTACCCCTCCCTCCCTCCAGCACCCAACATGCCCCGCCCCACCTGCCCCCCCACCACCCCCCCCCCCTCCAGGGCGTCAGTTTCCATCGCCAACACGCCGCACTGGGTGCAACATTTCGCGAGATCGCCCAGTTTCGGACCCGGCTCAGTTACGACGGCCGGCCTGGCTGAGTGGACCAGGGTTGGCGTTATCGCATGCTCCCCGGGCCGCACCGGTAGCTCGACACCCCACTGTTGCCTCGGGAGGGTAGATATCTGACCCCTGCACCCTCACCCTTACTCTCTCCCGCTGCTGTCAACGCCAGCGCAGAGACACCAGCAAGTGTGTGCCATGTTTCACCCGTGCACAAACCTGGCCCCTCACACTCACGTCCCTCGCTCGGCTTGTCAAGTCCAAACTTGGAGCCGGATTCGAGACACTATGAACTGACCCCATGTATGGGGCAAACATTATCAACCACTACAATTCTGCACTGCACTACTCTATAACTTCTCTCTCCACTCCTGTGTTTGGAAACTTAATTCACTATTTATCAGTCACCCCCCTGTTCCCCCTGACCCAGCTCACCGCTGAACGCCCATGGTGTTCAGTGCCCAGGGTGCTCAGAGTGCTCCAAGCACTTTAATTAAACTGGAGCCGTGCATCAACAGACACGTTCAGACACGACAGTCAGGACCATGTTGAGGAAAGTGTTCAGGACAGAGTTCAGTACAGTGTTGAAGACAGTGCTGAGGACAGAGTTGAGGACAGTGTTGAGGACAGAGTTCAGGACAGTGTTGAGGACATTGTTAAGGACAGACTTCAGGACAGTGCTGAGGACATTGTTGAGGACAGAGTTCAGGACAGTGCTGAGGACATTGTTGAGGACAATGTTCAGGACAGTGTTGAGGACATTGTTGAGGACAATGATCAGGACAGTGTTGAGGACATTGTTGAGGACAATGATCAGGACAGTGTTGAGGACATTGTTGAGGACATTGTTGAGGACATTGTTGAGGACAGAGTTCAGGACAGTGTTGAGGACATTGTTGAGGACAGTGTTGAGGACATTGTTGAGGACAGAGTTCAGGACAGTGTTGAGGACATTGTTGAGGACAGTGTTGAGGACATTGTTGAGGACAGTGTTGAGGACAGTGTTGAGGACAGTGTTACAACTGTGCTGCCTCGATTGCTGGCTGTGCCTGATCCCTCTAATGCAAACCCTGATGGTGAATCAAGACTGGTAGTCGTGGTCTGCAGTGGACAACGGTCATGAAGCAGCTTTCGGTAGTGTAATCCTGCCACGGGACTGACCACAGTGTGTAGAAAGCTTCAGAAAATCTCTGATCCATAAATGAAAAGATAACAACCATTTCTACATTGTCACATACGCAAGATAATGTGGCGTAGGGTGGAACAACAGCTTTCATTATAAGTGATTTAGCGCTAGGCATCAGTTTGGTTGATAAATACAAATGTGGGATAATGTTATCAGTTATTGGCTCAGGTGCAGTGGACCCTGCTGCCCTCTACTGGTCCAAATTACTTATTGCCAGGAATGTGTTAATGTTCTTTGCACAATAAAACGTCTTACTAATGTTTTTTATCTTTAATACTTGGAATTGATATGTCTATAACAATTAGCCTAGGTATTGATTAACACATTGTTTATAGTCTGAATGTAACAAGTTTGCTAGGTGTCCCCACATAAGCGGTTGCAGCGTTATAAATGGCCTCTAGATGTCAGTATTAACCGTAGCATACATTTATTTTGACTGGAAAGTAAAAACGCCAAATAAGTTATGTCTTCAATGCCACACTGCGGTCGGATAAGAGAGTATACCCATAAGTATTTCTAAACTGAGGGCTTTGCAAAGTAAACCAACGTTATCTATGCTGATGAAATATTACACAAACGGAGGTAAATAATTCTGACAGCATACGGTCTCTTTACGCAATCAAGGACATTTAATTTTAACCAGTATTCTAATAATAGGCTACCAGTGATTTTCCATTCACAGCATTGCGTCTTAGAATAGGAGCTGTGTTAAAAGAAAACAAATTCTTTGGATTTTATTATACTGAATAGCGGTTAGTTTTTGTATTTGTATAAAATTTGTATTGTGCTATTTTTCATTGTCTAAGTAACAGTACAATATAAATTCCGAAATTTCATACATTTGATGTTTGTTTGCGGATCGTCGCCTTTATAATTGTTCGGTTGTCGGTTGTGGATCGTGCATGGTCCTTGTACTTTTTTGATACAAAATGTGAACATATTTTTTATATTCCTTCAAATAGGCCTAAATAAATACAAATGAAAACTACAATAAAACATTTTGGTTTATTGTAGGGTTGTCTGATAACGTAGCTGAGGGTCTCCACTACTCAACAGTCTGTGCTCGCAATAAGCGTTGGACAGACGCTCGAAGGCACCAGTGTCCAAAAGAAGATCTCCATGCATCTTCTCCGTGAAGGACCGAGTGATGATGGCCACGTCGCCGGACACACATGTGTGTAGCTGTAAAACTAACTGTAGAATTGCTTCCCAACTGACTGCATTACCTCGGGGACCGATAGGGCTTCGTGTTTGGAGAGAGACGCACGCGCCTCAACAAGGACGGTTACTTTGCGAAACCACGTGTGAAAAACGTGTCCGCCTCTTATCTCGTGTAAATGGCCTGAACTGTGGTGTGACATCCAGATTGTTAGTGATGCAATCTGCTGTCGCCCAGTGATGAACGTGCATAAGATATAGAGTCCAAAATCGTCCACTGGTTCTGTTCTCTGTAAAAGTGAACGCGGTGTTAAAGATTTTAGCATGTAAGGGAGAGCGATGTGGACACAGATTCAGACCCAGCCTGTTTTTTTCATTTTGTAATTCTGTTTTCAAAGGTCAGGGCGCCCGTTGAGCTGTTAACAAGATAGCTAGCTTGTTATGGCTTTGAGACCATATTCATCAGCAATATCTGGGCCTGTCGTATCAATGTGGTTAAGAAATATATTTTCTTCAAGGAGTGTTAGAAGATTTCCCAGATGCAGTAGAAATTTTGTCTGGACAGCAATAGGTACAATAAGCAGAAAATGCTGGATTTTGGATAATATTACTTCAGATCAGATGTGCTACAGCACAGTATTGAGTAAAGTACACTGAATTAGCAAATCATTTTATTCAGTCTACATTTCCTGACTAAATGAAGCTTTGATGCCATATTCATCATTTCAGAGTACCACAATTTCAAAGATTAAACAAGTTTTAAAACTTATTTTCAATTGGTCCACTGAGAGAAGGCTAATGCTGAGGTGACACGTCACTGAGGTAAGTCTTACTGCTGATACATGGACGTCCACAATGATGGGTGCACATGGCAGTCACTATATTCACTCTATTCACTATATTAGTGATGGATTGAAGCTTGACACTATTCTTTTGGAGCTAGGAAAGTTTCCTCGGACACACACGGCTGCAAGGACCTGCTCATGGCGGAGCGGGGAATCAGGGCTGAGGTGAGGGGTACGGACGGACACGGAGGCCTGTGTGAACCTGTCCCACCTGGGCCATGCGGCCTGTCTCGCTCACCTTGCTCACCTCCAAGCCAAAGAGAAGCTGTGTGATGTCCAGGCACATGGGCTGGACCGTGAGTGAACCTGTTCCAGAGCTGGACACAAGGTGGCATGGCATGTTTGCTGTGATGCACAGGCTGTATAACGGAGAGATCACCTGCTCTCACGGCTCTAGGCACTGACCTGGTGCCTGTCTGTGCTCAGGAACACAAGATCCATTGTCTTGAAATTCCCAGGACATTCTGCCATACCACTGTAGAGATGTTGGAAGAAAAGTGTGTCTCTGTCATACCTCTTGAGTAAAAATTCTTGAGTATTACATTACTGGAAGGTGTGCCCATATTAATGATTGGGTTGATGCTATATTAGCCAGAAATGTACAGACGGATATGGCAGACAGAGTTTCAAAGCTGACACAGACATGTGACCCACTAGAGTTCTGGGTCAACTAGAAGGTCCTTTCTCCACTCTGGTTTAAACTGGTCCCTGAGTATCTCTGCACACCAGACTCAGTGCCATGTGAGCAGGTGAAATTGTTAGTCAAGTTGTTAGTCAAACAGTTGAACTAATGTTGATATTGGATAAAAATTAATAAAATAACATTAGAAAGAAGCAGCAGATGAGAAAAGAGACACACACATACACACATATACATAAACACATACACATAAGTGAACCTACATATTTAAGAAGGCAATACTAAAAAGGTAAGTTTTTAAAAGCTTCTTAAAAGTAGATGACCTCCTTATGGGTCTTTTTCACTTTGCCCTATCTCAGATACTGACATCTTGCCCCTTGCCAACTGTAATTACATGTTCCCCAATTATTCACAAAATGTTATATTTCATCCACCTGACACCTGAAATGTATGTTTATAGTAGCTTTCTATGGTTTTACACAAATGGTAGATATCAAAACGAAAACATTCTGCCTTCTTTTATATTTATTATACATATGCAGCACTTCCAGAAAGAACTCGGCAACTCGGTTACGTAAAATTATTCTTCATTTTTTCCCACCACTAGATGTCACTGTGATCTTATCAGCGCGTCAAAGTCTTTTCCGGTACAATCATGAAGAAGCCGCAAAAGCTTCAGCAGCTTCATTCACGCGCACTGAGCCCTATGACGACCAAACTGTGGAGGCAGAAGACCCGAGATGCAGATAGTGCGCAGGAGCCTGTGAGACACAGTCCACCAGATAGTAGCAGGACATGAAATTCCAGCAGGAAAAACATACAATGAGTGACATGAGCAAGTGGCAGGGATCGTATACAGGAACATATGCGGGGCATACGAGACAGACACACCCATGTCGTGCAGACAGGGGTGGAATCAATTTCCAAGGCACTCCGGATAAGAGTGTTTGCTAAATCTAATCTGCCCTAAATCTAAATGTGAATAAGACAGCAAGGCTAAGATCCTGTGGCATGTTAACACCAAGGTTGTCCTGTTGCTTTGTCCAAAACTTATTCCAACTGAGGCTAAGACCACCAAGCGATTTTCTCCACCAAGAGTTTCTCCTGAAAATCCAAGGAATTAGAACGCCAGTCTCAGTCCAGGAGAACAAAACAATTTCACTACACCCTCAAACATCTCCCGTCTGCCCACCAAATCATGGTACGTAGTTGGAGATGTTGTGGTGGCAAATTCTTCTCACCGTGTCTAAAGAGAGTTCAGAGTACGGTTCCACAGCCACACTGCTAGCTAGCTAACTGCTCTGTCTAACCCCATCATTTGTCTACACAACGTCTTACGAATGAAAACCTCTGGTTTCATAAACACGAAGGCATGGACCCATTGTCTGGTTTCTGCATGGACCCTTCACCCACATTCCTGGTCTGGGTGTATGTTACAGTGCCGGGGGATAGGAACAGCTAACGCTGCGTTGGGTACCAAGATAAGTGTGGTTATCTGTGAACTGCACATCAGTGTTCCAGCGTCATCACCTTGGTATTTGCCTAGAGTGCTTCCTCCCTTCACCTCCAGCTGTAGCACCGTGGCACGTGTGAGTTATATAGTGTGCAGGAATGCAATGACAAATGACAATCCAATGACATATTTGCTCTCATTGCCCAGACTCCACCAGCTTTCAAAAGCAAACACCCCCTTCCTAAAGAATACACACACACACACACTGATACATTTTCTGTCTGACCTATGGGAAAGAACAATAGTATGTTTATCTGATACCTTTTTTATCTGTGACACAGGTGTTGTCTGCTCAACCCCTGCACTTTGAACTGGACAGAGCTCGAACTTGAAGTTGCACAAAAGCAGACTGACATTTCACTGTCCTTACTAAATCAAGTTTGCTCAATAGTTGGATCTGACCGGACTGTCTGCATGGTAGGGTTGAGCAGACTCCGGTCAAGGTTTCCTGAAGCTTTGGTAGACTAATCCAGCGATGTCCTTATAGTTGCAGACTGGTGGTCGCATTGCATGAAGGCTTTTGACAGCTTTGACAGCAAAAGATTATAAAAAGTGTTTCAGAATTTGCATCTTCGTGCTCCCAGTGCTCCCAGTGCTCCCAGAATGCCATTTCCTGTGTGCATTCTGTGTTGCAGTGTGTGCCAAGATGCCCTTCACTACTAAAAACCCATCAAGCTTCATACATTTAACATGCAATAGGCTAAATATCACACTTTGGAAATGTATGTATACAATATATATTATTAGTATGACTACAGGCTGGACTTTCAAAGCATGTGTCTGGAACAGGTAGCCTACTCTTGTGTTAACAGCCATCAACACAGTTATCACCTTTTGTGAAAGTGTTTGGCTATAAAGATACTTATTAGGAACAAAATGAAAATCAGAACATTAGAGATTTGATTTGATAAGTTATTATATGGTATTATAATTATACATCATAATTTTAAAATGATATATTTAATATATATTATAAGCGCTTACAAATTTTAATCATGTAAAAACTCAAACGGGATATTTTATTAAAGACAATAGAAATAAGAATAACTGGCGTTGTCAAGATAGTTTTGTTTAAAATGTAATGCAAATGCTTTTAGGGACAGCTCTTTCTACATAAAACACATGTGCACAGCTCAAATGAACAGCGTTACCTTTAACATAAAGCATTTTCTCTCGGATCAGGCCACACTGTGAAAGATCACGTGACCTCTTCGCTCATCCATTCATTGGGCACACCTTCCCCCCCATGAACCCGCCCCCCAGCCCTCAGCGCAGAATCTCATTGGCTCCCTCGTACGGCGTGAGTGGCCGAATGCGGAAGTTCAGAGGTCGACGGACTGAAGTAACCCTCCTGCGTCACACCACCGAGATGTCGCTGTCAAAGCGGCCGGTGCGGAGCGATCTCAGTCCGGTAACACACTAACCGGCACCGGAGCACGAAGATATGGTTCTAATCGGACCGAATTAACGATATAAGGCGTAATCCGTCGGGATTAACTGATCAGAATTGCTTGCCGACTCCTTTTGCACGGTGAGTGGACACGTTTAACACCGATGTTTGATATCTCACCACCTCCACCGTCCCACCGGCCCGGCCGTCCGAGCACACGCCGATCAACGTGCATGTTTCTCCGGTAACGTACACGGATAATGCACCGCTGGGCCAGCTGCCTACCGTAGACACGCGTGTGATACTCCTGCCGAGGACTTGTTTGTCAGGTGGAGCAGGCCAGGTGTATATGTGGGGCAGATGGGCTGGTTAAGGTGTGTCTGCCCAGGGTGAGGTGGATTATTTCCTGTTCCGTGTGTGTGTGTGTCTGTCCTAGAAAGTCAGTTAGCTCAGCCTGAAACGTGGTAGACGGTAAAGAAGTGGAGACAGCAACGAGGATCCGCTGGGAAGTTGTATTACTGTCACGGTAATATTCAGGATGTGATTGTGAGAATGAGGTGGTGCACATTCTGTGGGTCTCTTCGCTTCTTTGACGAATGTTCAAGCGAATTTTAGACCTTTTTTTAAATAAAAGGAGTATGAAAGTGTCATTAAGTGTCATTAAGTGTCATAAGTTGTTCTTTCTACAGTGTTTGGAGCCTGCAAGTGTCGTCCCCCCATGGCTGAGCAGGTGCCTGCTGTGGACAAGCCTCCGGCCAGCATGGCCTCGCACTTTATCATTGGCTCTGTGTCCGAGGACAACTCTGAGGACGAGACTCTGGGCAAGATTGAACTGCCGACGGAGGAGAAGGACCGCTCCCTGTCCCCGTCCTCCTTAAGCTCGGACAGCACCTACGAGATGGGCTTCGAAAGCATCGACGGGCCCCTGCACATGAGGTCAGCGGCGTGGCGAAACCCACTCTCTCTCTCTCTCTCTCTCTCTCTCTCTCTCTCTCTCTCTCTCTGTGTGTTGTCACTTTTTAATATCTTCATTTCAAAATGAAATTTTGAACAATTTTGAAATTCCGAACAACAGAATCCCTGATCACTGAAACATGAGCTAGCTTGCGTTCGTGGAGACCAGACCTACTTCACAACCGCCTGTCTGCTCTCCGGCTTGTGTGAAAAGACGTTGCCTTGGCGTCTACCCGCTGCCACACAGGGCTCTTCTGTACCAGTAGGGCTGGAGCGTCCCCCCACCCCCCCCCACCCCCCCACCCCCCCCACCCCCCCCCCCCTGCACCGCCTGCTGTCTCCACCTCGACTCTCTTTGGCCATCTTTCACAGGTCTTCTGTATGCAGTGCAAACACTGACAACCAGTGTGTGATTTTGGGAATCTGTAGCTGTTGTAACTGCTGATGGCCCTGAGCTCTTTATTTTTTTGGGAACTGAGCGTCCAGTATAATAGATATATTAGATATTCTATCCGTGCTTATGCTTTAGATAGGAGATAGTGGTACCGACCTCTCTCAGTTGGATCTGATGGGGTTGGTGTGGTTCTGCTAGAGCGAGTGAACTCTTCAGGGTCAGAACTGCTTACAGGGAGTAAAATATGTGCTAGGTGGCACTTTTAGATTCCATGTCGGTTAAGATGTAATGGATAATCAAATTAATCTTTGTCCCTGTATTTCCAGGCTACTGCGATATGCTTTTTAGACTGGTGTACAGTGCACTTCCTGTACGTTAGGAGAATTGTTGGGTACACTGGGGCAAGAGCGTAGATGCGTACATTTAGGTTTTTTGTTTTTTCACTATAGCGTCCCTTTAATAGTACTCATGTGGGGTTCGGTTTTTTTACGCCACAAGATTGTTGTCTAAGATTTTAAATGAGAAACCCCCTGATCCTGGGTCAGCCTTCAGAATGTTGGAAGTGGGACGGGCGTCCATCCGTGAGCTTGTGTAGGGTTCGTGCCGCTGTCTTCCGGTTTGCCTCTTGCGTTTATGTTTTAAGCATTTAGCAGACACTCTTGTCCAGAGCAACTTATAAAAAGTATTTTGTTATCTCCATGGAAGAAATCTTTACTCTAGCGCATTATGGAAGCATCTACAATGGTCTTCAGTCAACATTTGAAGGCAGCAACAATCTGAGTGTTGGTGTGGAAAAAGAGCAAAAACCCACTCTGCTGAAAGGAATTTAATTAGCCTGATGGGGCAGTTTGAAGTTCATGCGTCCTGTTGTCTGCTGAGAATGTTTAGGCTTGTTTTCATGGGGTCTGCAAAATCTCCCTCTTAAGATTATGTTTACAAAAACTTGTCTCCATTCATTTAAGGAAAATATGCCTTTCACCTTGGAAACGCAGTAGTACGTGAACTACGTGTACAACTGTGTGCTTTGCAAACTGTGATTTCATATGTATTCAAAAGCTAGTCAATTGTAAATAGATTTTTCTTTTAATTCTGTTTATACTTTTCTTGGTACATTTAAGTAGCAGTGTTGATTGCATTATGCATATGAATGGTAGTTGTGATGTAATATGTTTGGTATTTGTTGATGGAGATATAGTTTGGTTATCACAAGATCAGATTTAGTCTATTTGTGCGGTGTAGTGCACCAGGGGTGCTGATACTGCTCTCGATTGGTCCTCCCCCTCCCGTACCACCTTCCTATTGGCCAGGAGGAGATGCTACATTGAGTAATCAGGAAAAGTACGAGAGTTCCTGCCTGACAGCAAGGTGGTACATTCCGAAAGGGGTGATGTGGACGGGCTCTGTTCACGCCTCTGTTGTACTGGCCCCTAGCATGTGGTAGTAGGCTGGTGGTGATGTAATAGTACAGGGTCTGGTGAAGGAACACACACACACACACACACACACACACACACACACACACACACAGACCACCCCTTCCTGGGAGATGGATATTCCTCTCTTTTGACACCCCTCTTTTTCATTCACATGGTTCAGGCTCTCTAATCACCCTGTAAACCACTTTCCAGGAAACGGTGCGTTAGGAACAGTGGTTCAGTCAGCAGTCAGTGCTACTGCAACAGCAAGCGGCTATAATATGTCCAGCAGCCTGCAATATGTAAGTTTGTTTTAACGCTACCTGATTTGCTCATTAAACAGCTCTTCCCAGCTGTGATGGAGAACTCGGACGTGTCTTCAGCCTTCGTGGCCCTTGAAGAAAAGGCTTTACAGGCCGCCTTGAGTGTGGTTATTCTGAAGGAGATCTGATCCTTTTCTGTCCTCAAGATGGAGGGCCTGGTCACAGTTTTGCAGTACAGCGTAGGATCAGCAGTGAAAATGTGCATTGATTCCTTGAACTCCGACTTGACCCAAGACAACCTAGCATGCCTAGAGTTATCCGTTCCAGAACATTCCCTTAGAATTTCAGCAGTCCAAGGTCAGACAATTCAACGTTGAATGAACCTCCAAGCACATTCAGGTTCCAATAGTGTGGTGTTCCACTCTGTTGGGACTTGAAATGAATGTTTACATGTATGTTGCTATCTTGATCCTGGCTCCCAGCCAGCCCTGGGCAGTGTGTGAGCATGGTGAGTGTAAGGTGTCCCGCAAACCTGCAAGACGGGTCCCCCCCTGTCTCCAGGAAGAGAGACATCTGTCTTAATCACACGAGGGCGATCATATGTATAAAACCCGAATTGTTGCCTACAGTGTAGCATTGTGTAGTTCGATACCTTTATGGTGCCCGAGATGTTGTGAAATATGTACTGGAAATTAAAGGTTTCATCAATGCCTGCTGTAATGATGAGTGTAAAATTCATAAGATACAGGGTGTTCAAACAAGCCAAGCCACATGTATGTTTTAAAAGTCTAGATAAAATAGTTGGATACTATGGATGTCTAGTTGACTCTCAAATATTTGCCCAGGCTGTGGGAGACAAATGAGCAAGTAGACCTGGGGCATTGTGGGTCTTTCCTCAACAAATTTAAACTAGCTACATGTTTCAGTGCTCAGGGATTCTCTTTTTCAAAATGTGAAAACTGTTCAAATTAAGGCTACTATGGAAAATATGTGAGTCTAAATCTAAATGGGGCCATATCTGACCAGCAAAAAAATAACAACCCTGCTCTGGACACAATTTCTGTATGGCAGTATATCATGAATAGAGTCTTGCTGAGATCTGGATTGATCGTTATGTTTATGGACATTCTTTTTTCCAGTGTGAAACGTGTTCAGTTTTAATGTATAAAACATTTAGCAAAAAGGAAAAAATTTGTGGATTTAGAAAAAAATATGCATTCATCTTGGACAAACCATGGAAAGTTGGTAAAGTTATAATCGCAAGTTCTAAAATTCAGAGTTAAACCTTTACCTGTTAGTGAGAGGTCAGAAACTGTTATCTGTATACCAATAAAGATAACAAAAACAAAAACGGATAACAAAAAAGAATAATTCTTGAAAACGGAAAACATGTATAACAACACAGATATGTTTAGTTTAATTGGTCTTTATTTTCAGTGAATTATTATTAATAGCAATAGTATTAATATTGGGCATCATAATGTATCACAGTGACTGTATTGTAATGCATACCTAACCTTAAACCAGAATGACTTACAACAATAATGTTTTAGCTTTCTCAAAGGAAGAAATTATTATTAGGCCTCAGTCTAAGTTTACTTTCAAAGAAAGTACTTTGAAAGTTGCACAAATGCATTATCTTCAGAAGATCCTAATTGCTATTACCTGGTATTTGTTGTCTTTTGTGATGTCACCAAGTGTATTTCCCAAAAGTATAGGGATCTTTATGGATTATTCCTTCACTCTAGAATACGATTATCACAATATTTAAAAATAAATGTCTTGAACAGTGATATAACTGCTTAAATTTATGACCACGTTATATGGCCCAACGCTGCATTAACCATGGCAACCACCTCTTCCTCTAGGCCTAGCATGTCGGGCCTGCACCTGGTGAAGCAAGGCCGGGACCGTCGGCGCATTGATCAGCAGAGGGACTTCACCGTGGCCTCCCCCGCCGAGTTTGTCACGCGCTTTGGAGGAAACAAGGTCATCGAGAAGGTAATCTGGATCATTTTCCACGCAAGAACATTTTGTTCCATAATTGCCTCATATCAGCTTTTATTCACCTCAGTTATTCAACTGAACATGCTGGTGTGGCCGTCAAATGAAGATGGTGGTCTTCAGTTAGCATGAATGCTAACTCACGTCTGTTGTCTTTAATTCATTGTTGATGCCGGTATTTTGGGAGTTTTCTGTCATTCCTGGTCTTAACCTACAGATCTAGTGTCGCCCGTCTCGGGTGACCATGAAACTGGGTAAACCTGACCCCGGATCAGCCATTTGACTTCCTTTAAATGCATCGTGACATTGCAGGTGCTGATTGCCAACAATGGCATTGCTGCCGTCAAGTGCATGCGCTCCATCCGGCGCTGGGCGTACGAGATGTTCCGAAATGAGCGCGCCATCCGCTTCGTCGTCATGGTCACCCCTGAGGACCTCAAGGCCAATGCGGGTAGGTAACGGGAACCATGGGAGGAAGATGTTGGCTGAGTAACCATCAGAGGAAGATGCTGGCTTCCTGTTACGTCGGTTCGAACGCGTCAACTCCGTGCACTGTTGTATGTAGGTGCAAATTTATGCGTTTGAATGTCTTCGATTCTTCTCGTGGTCCCCACAGAGTACATAAAAATGGCGGACCATTATGTTCCTGTTCCTGGGGGGACGAACAACAACAACTACGCCAACGTGGAGCTCATTGTGGACATTGCAAAGCGCATCCCTGTTCAGGTAGTTGTTCTGCCCGTCATTCAGCAGCTTCTGGTGCTAGACGGGGTTTGTCTTGTGCTCTTCAAGGTTTGCGTCTACTCTACAGGCAGTGTGGGCAGGATGGGGCCATGCATCAGAGAACCCGAAACTCCCCGAGCTACTGCACAAGAACAGTATCGCCTTCATGGGTCCGTCCCCTCAAATCGTCCTCAAATCGTCCTTTCTATGCTTTGCCACAACATGACGCCAAGGAGATCCAGCTTGCTAACGTGGTCCTTGCCTCTTCCTGTTTGTTTTCCCCCTCACCAGGGCCCCCCAGTCAAGCGATGTGGGCCTTGGGAGACAAGATCGCCTCGTCCATAGTGGCACAAACCGCTGGAATCCCCACCCTGCCGTGGAGCGGAATGGGTCCGTACAGTCCCTCGAATGTGGAATGCTAATATGACTAACGAAGTAAAAGCAGTTTGGATAGCAATTCCCATGGTTTCGTTGGCGTTGGAAGAAGCTGTCTGGCAGCTAGCGTTCATTATTAGCAAATTAGCTTTTTGGGGGGGCTGGCGGTTATTATAATATTTGAAACTATTTGGACTTGTTCAACAAATTCGTTTGCCCATTCTTGTGTTCTTGAGAAACCGTATTGTGGGACGAGTGATAAGTGTTCGCTCCTGCAGGCCTGACCATTATGTGGTCTGAAAGTGACCAGAAGAAGGGGATCGTCAGCGTTCCCAGCGATCTGTACGAGCAGGGCTGCATCCAGGACGTCGAGGCCGGCCTTAAGGTACCGACGGCGCCGGTGGTAGCACTGACCACCACATGCATGCGCGCCTGCAGTCATCGTGTCGATCTTCCGTTAGCCTTTAGCCGCTAGCATGACTCAGCGTTGTGCTCTGCCGCTTCTCGGAAGGTGGCCGAGAGGGTGGGCTACCCCATAATGATCAAGGCTTCGGAGGGCGGCGGCGGGAAGGGCATCCGCAAGGTCAACAACGCCGACGACTTCCCCAACCTCTTCAGACAGGTCGGTGGGCACACGGTAATGTGTTTGCACGAATGCGAAGCATTGAAGTTGAACACCTTTGGACGCCCCCACCCCCCGTCCCAGGTCCAGACGGAGGTTCCCGGCTCGCCCATATTCGTCATGCTCCTGGCCAAGCATGCGCGACACCTGGAGGTGCAAATCCTGGCTGACCAGTATGGCAACGCCATCTCGCTGTTTGGCAGGGACTGCTCTGTCCAGCGCCGCCACCAGAAGATCATCGAGGAGGCACCTGCCACCATCGCCACCCCCGATGTGTTCGAGAATATGGAGAAGGTACAACTGACGCCTATGGAAATGTTACTTTATTACTTCTTTTACTATTTTTTTTTAGATGCAAGAATGTGTGCATGTTTATCAGGCTAATTGTCCACAAGGGGAAGTTATTTGGGATTGGCCAGATTTAAAAAGCATACATGGTTCTAACAGTAAATGAAATGCTCACAAATTATATAGAAGTGACATAATTTATGATATAACTGAACAGTCATTGAAGTATAACTATTCATTTCTGGAGAATAGTGTCTAGTGCTGCTTGCTGTAACGTGGGTTAACAGGCTAATGGAATACATGATTCTGGCTGGGAAGATTAATTGATCGCCACAATATGCACCCATGTAGTTTTTTTTACAATGCATCTGCACGACCATAACAAATGTCCCTTGGACATGTCTTAATGTCACTGCTAAATAATTATAAATAATGACGAATAAATAAAAAATGATCGTGCGACACCTGGAGGTGCTGGAGGTGCTCTAAATGATTGTGACCATTATTACTGAGTATCTCCTCTCTCTCTCTCTCTGTCTCTGTGTGTGTGTGTGTGTGTGTGTGTGTGTGTGTGTGTGTGTGTGTGTGTGTGTGTGTGTGTGTGTACCTTCAGTGTGCGGTGAAGCTGGCTAAGATGGTGGGCTACGTCAGCGCAGGAACGGTGGAGTATCTATACAGCAAGGACGGCAGCTTCTACTTCCTGGAGCTGAACCCCCGCCTGCAGGTGGAGCACCCCTGCACCGAGATGGTGGCTGACGTCAACCTGCCCGCCGCCCAGCTGCAGGTGTGTGTGTGTGTGTGTGTGTGTGTGTGTGTGTGTGTGTGTGTGTGTGTGTGTGTGTGCATCAAACTCAGTAAAAACAGCTGAAGTTCTGGGATTGGTTGTATTGTAAGTACAGTTCAATTTATTGTATATCCAATGTTTTTTCTTTGTGTGTGTGTGAGGGTTGGTCCTGGTATTTGCAAGCAAAATTTTATTTACTTCATGCCTAAAGGGTGTGTGTGTCTGTGTGTGTTTGTGTGTGTGTGGCTGTCTGCTAGTTAATGACATACCCAGCTGCTCCGACTTTACACCTTACTCCTGTCACTTAATAGTCGGTCACCTTTAAATGTCAGTCTATACTCACACTCACACGCTCACACGCGCGCACACACAAACAAACAGCGCTGCATGTGGATATCTCGGGTTTCAGCTGAGAACAGTGACCTAAAAGTGCGGAGTGTGTGTGACAGAAGGACTAATGTTCTTGGGCAACAGGCTGGGACACCAGCTCAGCTCTGTAGAGACCGTAAAGACAACAGACATTAACAGACTGTGTGTGTGTGTGTGTGTGTGTGTGTGTGTGTGTGTGTGTGTGTGTAACAACAAAATGTTTTGTGTGGCACAGATCGCCATGGGCATTCCCCTGCACCGTATCAAAGACATTCGCATGCTTTATGGCGTTCAGCCCTGGGGAGACTCCCCCATTGACTTTGAGGTGCTCTCCACCGCCCCCTGTCCACGAGGACACGTCATTGCAGCCCGCATTACCAGCGAGAACCCTGATGAGGTACGTGTGTGTGTGTGTGAGACGTGCTGCTATGGCCATAGGTGATTATTGCTGGAGTTCACAAACGGCTCGGCGTAGGGGAACTGGGTTGTGTAAACGTGCTGGCGCTACATGGCCTGACCACCGTGCTCGTGTCCCAGGGGTTCAAGCCCAGTTCGGGGACGGTGCAGGAGCTCAACTTCCGCAGTAACAAGAACGTGTGGGGCTACTTCAGCGTGGCGGCCGCCGGGGGCCTGCACGAGTTCGCCGACTCCCAGTTCGGCCACTGCTTCTCCTGGGGGGAGAACCGCGAGGAGGCCATCTCGTGAGTAGACACCTTCACCATCTCAACCCCCGCTCCGCCTGCACCACCTCCCCCACGCCTACAGCCTCGGTTGACTCGTTTATGTTTAAACCCCGCCCTCACACGCCCTCTGACCCCTGTGCCCGTGTCCTGAAGAAACATGGTGGTGGCTCTGAAGGAGCTCTCCATCCGCGGGGACTTCCGCACCACGGTGGAGTACCTCATCAAGCTCCTGGAGACCGAGAGCTTCCAGCACAACAGCATCGACACGGGCTGGCTGGACCGGCTCATCTCTGAGAAGATGCAGGTGAGCGTGTCCACCTGGACAACAACCTTCCCGTGCGGAGTTTATGGTGTTCGGACAGAACCCGGAGAAGGTCACTGGGTTTCTCTCCTCACCAGGCCGAACGTCCAGACACCATCCTGGGAATAGTGAGCGGGGCGCTGCACGTCGCAGACGTGAACTTCAGGAACAGTGTCTCCAACTTCCTGCACTCTCTGGAGAGGTGATTAGAAATCCTTAAAAAAAAAAACGTTTTTTCAGACCTCCGTTGCCACTTCCTGCCCTGAGCGATCGGGACCGTCCCGCCCTTCCTGTCGGGCCGTTTGATGCGCAGGGGCCAGGTGCTTCCCGCCAGCACCCTGCTGAACACGGTGGACGTGGAGCTGATCTACGAGGGCACCAAGTACGTCCTGAAGGTCACGCGCCAGTCGCCCAACTCCTACGTGGTCATCATGAACGACTCGCTGGCCGAGGTGGACGTGCACCGCCTGAGTGACGGAGGCTTGCTCCTCTCCTACGACGGCAGCAGCTACACCACCTACATGAAGGAGGAGGTGGACAGGTGCGTGCCCCGCCCCTTCCAAAACCTGCGTGCACATTGGTCAGTGTGGTTGTCTATGCAGCTTCTGATTGGCCGAGTGCCCCATGATTGACGTTTTAACAGTGGGCCAGTGCGAGGCAGGTCGTTCTCACAGGAACCTCACTCGCCGTTATCGGACCTTCTTGCACCACAGGTACCGCATCACCATCGGCAACAAGACCTGCGTGTTCGAGAAGGAGAACGACCCCTCGGTGCTGCGCTCGCCGTCGGCCGGCAAACTCATCCAGTACACGGTGGAGGACGGTGGACACGTGTTCGCCGGGCAGTGCTACGCAGAGATCGAGGTGTGTGTTGTGTGTGTGTGTGTGTGTTGTGTGGGTGGGTGTGTGTGTGTGTGTGTGCGCGTGTGTGCGTACGTACATGATTGAAAAAGCATCTCGTTTGTGTTTAAATTGACCGTGTGTGTGTGTGTGTGTGTGTGTGTGTGTGTGTGTGTGTGTGTGTGTGTGCAGGTGATGAAGATGGTGATGACCCTGACTGCGGTGGAGTCGGGCTGTATCCACTATGTGAAGAGGGCAGGTGCGGTTCTGGAGCCTGGCTGCATCATAGCCAAACTGCAGCTGGACGACCCCAGCAGAGTTCAACAGGTGTGTGTGTGTGTGTGTGTGCGCATGTGTGTGTGTGCTCTGAGAGAGAATGGTGGTCTACAGTTGACCGTGTGTGTGTGTGTGTGTGTGTGTGTGTGTGTGCATAGGCGGAGCTACATTTAGGGGCGTTGCCCAGGATTCAGGCCGTGGCTCTTCGT
>NC_135217.1:3857509-3880009 GCF_052324685.1 Brachyhypopomus gauderio
ATCCACCGCATGCATGTTGCGTTTTAAGACCGCTTCCTTCCACTGTTGGCCTGACACTAACCGATCAGTAATCAATGTTGTTTGATTGCAGAGGGAACATCCCCACTCTAAACAGGTATAGTACACATTCTTTCTACTGTCACCAAATGTTTAGCAGTCTATAAAGGGGTAACGTGGATGCGGAGAAAGTAGCGTGTGGGTGGATGCGGGGTGGGGTGGGGGGTGGTGGTGGGGGGTAGCACAGTCGGAGACCTCTCCTCTGATCAATAATACTCGAAGATGACTGATTGGAGCATTTTTGTTTCAAGTGCTACAGCAGCCTACACTGTAATGCGCACATGCTATAGATGTGTGTCGTATACAGAATTCTCTGAACAAAAGCGTGATTAACTGTGTGAACAGAAATGTCCACAGAAATATATCCGAAATGGTCCCTGTAGCCCAGTTCTGATTCCTGGCCCAGCGGGCAGGTGCTGGTCAGAGCAACTGAGAGCGCTTTACACCCACAGCAGGCGTTGGCAGTGGTGCTGGTTAGCCCACCTGTAGGGGCACTTCAGACTGGAGGCGACCCTTGATTGGCACTGTAGTCGGACCATTTATGGAATCCAAAAACTAATTTGCAATAGAATGGCTTATTGCACCACTCTCAATACAAAGTCTCTGTGTGTGTGTGTGGTGTGTGTGTGTGTGTGTGTGTGTTTGTTTGTAAAGGGGTGGGGGGTGTGTGCGCTGTTAATTTAGCGATACGCTAATACGGTTTTAGACATCCTGCTGGGTTTGAATTAAGTGTATAATTATTGTGTTTAATTGTGAAGTGTCCCCTGCTGAGTGTGACTGTGTGCCAATATCCTCTCAGGAAACTGTCAGCACCGCTACACGACAGCACAGCTCACGCTAGCACAGCTAACTGTAGGGAAAGACGCGCCGGCACACTTAGCGCGTCCGCGGACAGCGCGGCTCCCGCCAGCCGCGCGGCGCTGGACGGGGACAGGTAGGACGAGGACGGGTAGTGTGGTGGCTGGTCGCCCGACTACGGCACTTCTCAGTGTCGGGGTTCGCTTAAAGGAATGCTGTGCCCAGAAGCGCTAACATTTTGTCTACTGGCAATTATTATTTTGGGTGAAGTATTCCTTTAACCTCTGGGACAGTCGTTTACTTAAGCAGCTGTGTGAGTGGTTAATGAATGGGTGTTGGAAGGGAGTCTGTTCAAGTCTTTTGGCTGTTCTTCTTTTATGAAGTGTTTTATTATTTTGGATAATTTCTAATTTACCAGTTAACAAAGGACTTAGGGTGAGTTTTCATCTCTCAGGTAACTTCTGTTAAATTCAGAGTTTAATACCTTCTAAGCCTAATCTAATCTAGTTAACTTTCTTATTGCCTCCTTACAAACTGCCATAAGTAAGCGTTGAGAACTTTAGGATGGCCACGGCCCTGGCCGTTTGTACGGACGCAATATAGCATCCTCAACTTCTCCAGACATAAGTGTGCTTCCAGCTGGGCATATGGGTTTAATCTGTGTGTCTGTGTGTGTGTGTGTGTCTGTCTGTCTGTCTCACAGAATGTCCTTTTCGTCCAACCTGAACCATTACGGCATGATGCATGTGGCCAGTGTAAGCGATGTCCTGCTGGACACGTCCTTCACACCACCGTGTCAGCGCACGGGTGCCATGGTGTCCTTCCGCTCCTTCCAGGAGTTCACCAGGTGTGTGTGTGTGTGTGTGTGTGTGTGTGTGTGTGTGTGTGTGTGTGTGCATTGCAGTATAACGATGACCATAATTTTTGTAACATGAAATTGGAGCCATCTTGCAGATAGTTTTTCTGCTGTGCCCCCCTTTAGTATATGAGAATATTTTTGCCCCCCCCCTGCAATAGCTCCGCACCCCCTTTGGGAACCACTGTTTTAGTGAACTGTTAACTCTATTAAAATTGCTATTAAAGAAATCAAATGTATACAAAATCCCCCCCCCCCCAAAAAAAAAAGTCTTTTTTTGGTTAGGTTTAGGTTAATTGGTTACAGTATCATTAGTCAACATGGCACTTCAAAAGCATAGTAATTAAACTCTGTGTGTGTGTGTGTGTGTGTGTGTGTGTGTGTGTGTGTGTGTGTGTGTGTGTGTGTGTGTGTGTGTGTGTGTGTGTGTGTGTGTGTGTGTGTGAGACAGGGAGCGCTTGTGTCTGATGCATTTGGATTCCAGGTCAGAGCAGACATCGCTTTCTCATTACTTATAAACTGTGTGTGTGTGTCCCTCAGGAACATTAAAGATGTGCTAAGCTGTTTCTCAGACTCTCCGCCCACCAGCCCTTCCTTTCCTGAGGGCGGGACCTCCGTACTGTATGGTGAGGAAGACAACAAGGTGAGCTGTCCTGCTCTCTCAACCTCAGGACTTCATGTGCGTCCTGCTGTCCTGTTGAGTGTGAGGTGTCGTGCTCCACGTCTTCACAGAGCATCCAGGACGAGCCCGTCCACATCCTGAACATCGCCATCAAGACGGACAGCGACATCGACGACGACGGCCTTGCCGCGGCATTCCGGGAGTTCACCCAGACGAAGGTGCCCCCTCCTTCGTCTTCCTCCCCCCCGTGTCCCTGTACCCTCGGCCACATGGGTCTTCTCTGACATGACTGAGAGGGATTTCTCTATAAGGAACTTCTCTGTTGTTGACCAGTGTTTCACCATTCATCCCCCAGAAGTCCTTGCTGTTCGAGCACGGCATCCGGAGGCTAACGTTCCTCGTGGCTCAGAAGGTACGGCCAACACTCGAGCACGGCTCTGCTCTCTCGCGTCCTCGTGTTCTCACGCCCTCGCCGCTCAGTTCCCTCCCAATACCTGATCTGTGCCAAAATAATACCGCAAAATCGAAAAAAAAAGAAGGAAAACGAATGCCGAAAGAGTTCAGATCCATCTTGATTCAGACCGAAATTCTAAAATCTAGCTGCTCTACTGCATGTCTCTCTTGTTTTTTTTTCTCCAATCCTTTGCTCTCGATGCCGTTACTAACAGGATTTCAGGAAACAGGTCAACTGTGAGGTGGACCAGAGGTTCCATGTAAGTACCTCTGGGCAGGAGCGGGAGGGCTTGGGTGTTGGAGCAGATATAGGGGAGGTTCTCCAGATATGGGACCTCTTCCACCAGGCAGTTGTAACCCAAATCGGCTTCATTCACAAGATGTGTTGGCGAGTCCGAGCACCTGTGTGTTTGGTGTGTTTCTGCCACTCGTGGCATCGAATATTGGCTTGTAATATCAATTTTTTTTATCTGTTTGTTTTGTTTTCTTGCTCACATAGAGGGAGTTCCCCAAATTTTTCACCTTCCGTGCAAGAGATAAGGTGAGTAAACATTTTTGCTGTAGTTGTAGCTCGATAGTGTAGCGAGTACGGAGGGAGTGTTTGCCCTTCTACCGCGTCTCTTCATTCGTTCAGAAAGAAAGAAAAAAACACTTGAGAACACGTGAGAAAAGATTGTCGTGTTCGTCGAACACTTCTCCCATCTCTGATGGCCCCTCGATCATGATCAATGACACTCTCACTCCTCTCCCGGCTCTGATAGTTTTCTAAAATGGTTCCACCAAAGCTCATTACTTTAATGAACTTTTTAATTATTTTGCCCATTTGAGAGATATGACATCCATTAGCTAGCTGTGATTACCTACATTTACTAAATCTAGCCTGCTATTAGTGCTGGGGGCTGATTTCTGCTCCTGTAGACTCACTCTCTCCGCATTCTAAAACAACCAATTTCACCCTTTTGCTCAAGTTTTCATTTTCTCTGCCCTCCCCTGATGTTTTGATTAAAGTTAAATGTATCCAATAACTGTGATTGACCGTGTGTGTGTGTGTGTGTGTGTGTGTGTCCAGTTTGAGGAGGACCGGATATACCGTCACCTGGAGCCGGCCCTGGCCTTCCAGCTGGAGCTCAACCGCATGCGCAACTTTGCGCTGACCGCCATCCCGTGTGCCAACCACAAGATGCACCTGTACCTGGGCGCCGCCCGCGTGGAGGTGGGCACTGAGGTCACCGACTACCGCTTCTTCGTCCGCGCCATCATCCGCCACTCTGACCTCGTCACCAAGGTAAATGCACAGCAGCAGTGTGTGTGTGTGTGTGTGTGTGTGTGTGTGTGTGTGTGTGTGTGTGTGTGTGTGTGTGTGTGTGTGTGTGTGTGTGTGTGTGTGTGTGTGTGTTTTGGGAACAAAATATCCTTGCAATGATGAAAAAATATGTCATTTGTAGGGACATTTTGCACCTTTTTTTACAAATTAAAGCAAAATATTACCTTTCGGTTACTGGGCTCCTCTAAATTCTTTCTAAAGCCGAAAATACAAGGGTCGTGTGTACTGTCCTTCTGAAGTTTAATAACAAACGTCCTCAGTACGTCAGTGGGAAGTCATGAATTGTGAGGTCATTTTCTCCGGTCCTTGCGAGCTTGCGTGACGTCTGGCCGTGGAGCGGTTGCGTGGTGTAGACGCCTGTGCTGTGGTGTAGACGCCTGTGCTGTGTTGTGTAGGAGGCCTCGTTCGAGTACCTGCACAACGAGGCGGAGCGCCTCCTGCTGGAGGCCATGGACGAGCTGGAGGTGGCCTTCAACAACACCACCGTGCGCACCGACTGCAACCACATCTTCCTCAACTTCGTCCCCACCGTCATCATGGATCCCTCGAAGGTTCCAACAAACGCGCACAAATTCGTCTGCTCTCTTTTTTTCGAATGTCTTTGCCCCACCAATGCAAATGGCGAATTATTGTTGTACGTGTGTACGCGTGTGTGTGTGTGTGTGTGTGTGTGTGTGTGTGTCTCTCAGATCGAGGAGTCCGTGCGCTCCATGGTGATGCGCTACGGCAGTCGTCTGTGGAAGCTGCGTGTGCTGCAGGCGGAGCTGAAGATCAACATCCGTCTGACGCCCACGGGGAAGCAGATCCCCATCCGCCTGTTCCTCACCAACGAGAGCGGCTACTACCTGGACATCAGCCTCTACAAGGAGGTCACCGACTCACGCACGGGGCAGCTGGGGCCCAAGGACCGCCAGGTGCGCCCCCCCCCAACGCACGTCCAGTGTTTGAGACTGCAGGACCGTTTGCCTGATTTATACACCTGTCTGCAGTAGTCTGCTCACAGAGTGCCTCCTAGACAGTACCGTAGATGGGTCAGAATACAGAACATACCTTTGTTAAACTGACCAATCACGTCTGTTGATGTATTAGCTTTTACCTCAGCCACGGCTGCTTGATGGACCACTCGCAGTGCTGCGTTGCTGAAGCCCCTCCCTGTTCTCGATGGGGCTTTTAAACGGACCCGTGCCTTCACCCTCTCATTGGTCGCTACTTCAAGACTCCACCCTCTGTGTTTCCAGATCATGTTCCAGGCCTACGGCGACAAGCAGGGCCCCCTGCACGGCATGTTGATCAACACGCCCTACGTCACCAAAGACCTGCTGCAGTCCAAACGCTTCCAGGCCCAGAGCCTGGGCACCACCTACGTCTACGACCTCCCCGAGATGTTCCGCCAGGTACGTACGCCTCGGTGCCACACCAGCCCAGGAGACCTCGCAGCACACTGGCCACGGTTCTCCGCCGGGCCTCCCCGCTGCCTCGTTTGATCCGGACGTTTCTCATGGAGGTTTTTAATGGTTTTTAAACGAGTGGAGAGCCTAGAGCTGTGTTTCACTGCCACTGCTCCATGCAGGCCCTGAAAAAGCTGTGGCAGTCCATGGATGCGTACGCCCACCTACCCAAGTGCCCCCTGCCCTCCGAGCTGCTCACCTTCACGGAGCTGGTGTTGGACCCACAGGGCCAGCTGGTGCAGATGAACCGTCTGCCGGGGGGGAATGAGGTCGGTGCAGGTTTGGAGTCATCTCGGAGTCTGGGGAACTGTAGAATCTCTGGATCCGTGGTGTGATATTTGCATCGGGTCGTGTGATTGTTTGCATCGCAGATCGGCATGGTGGCCTGGCGCATGACCCTCCGCACGCCCGAGTACCCGGCGGGCCGCGAGATCGTGGTCATCAGCAACGACATCACGCACAAGATCGGCTCGTTCGGGCCGCAGGAGGACGTGCTGTTCCAGCAGGCGTCGGAGATGGCCCGCGACAGCGGCATCCCGCGCATCTACATCGCCGCCAACAGCGGAGCGCGCATCGGCCTGGCCGAGGAGATCCGACACATGTTCCACGTGGCCTGGCAGGACCCGGCCGACCCCTACAAGGTGAGCGGACGTCCGGGACGCAACGTTCTGCTAGCTGGTCTCATTAACAGCTTTAATGAGGGCTACAGTTTAACGTGGTTCTGGCTAATCTACAAGGTTGTGCGTTCTTCACCCTGGATTCACCATCCCGCCGTTCGTTCACCATGTGTTTTGTTTTTGGGAGTGCCCCATGGTTCACCCCATGGTTCACGCTCGATCTGCGATTTTGGTTTATGTCTTCCAGGGATTTAAGTACCTCTACCTCACACCTCAGGACTACAAGAAGGTGTCGGCATTGAACTCCGTGTACTGTGAGCATGTGGAGGATGAGGGGGAGTCCAGGTGAGATCCTGTACAATTGTACTGCCGGGTCTACCTGTACTGCCGGGTCTACTTACATGTATTACAGGTTTCATAAAGGTTTTATATAAGCTTTGGCAATGCCGTAGTCTAGTGCAAACGACTTGTTTATAGTGTAATCAGGGTATAAAGGAATTCTGCCCGTCTCTTCCCGTTTGTGCAGGTATAAGATCACAGACATCATTGGGAAAGAGGAGGGCTTAGGGGTGGAGAACCTGAGAGGATCAGGGATGATCGCTGGAGAATCCTCACTGGCTTATGAGAAGATCATCACCATGAACCTGGTAAACTGGGAACACACACACACGTGCGCACACACACAGATGAAGGTTCTGTTGCACCGATATAGCTTTTGCGTGTCCCCAGGTTTTGTCCTCGGGGTGTTTAGTTTTCATTGGTGTATTACTTTTTGAATTTACATACACTCATAGAGTCTTTTTAGTCTCACTATCTTTTAGTTTACCATCAAGTCTCCATGAATTGAGAGGGTTTGGCCGTTAATGCAGCATACGTACAGAACTGTCTCATCATGGCGCCCCCTGCTGGCACACAGGTGACGTGCAGGGCTATCGGCATCGGCGCTTACCTGGTGCGCCTTGGCCAGAGGACCATCCAGGTGGACAACTCTCACATCATCCTGACAGGAGCTGGAGCCCTCAATAAGGTCAGCGCGTTAACCCTGCCCCCTGTCTCCACCCCACCCCCCCTCTCCCTTCGACAATGCTGATAGGCCCGAGCGGTTTCCAGCTAATCGGTGGTCTCGTTGCCTCTGTGGTGTGACGCAACGGGGCTGAAACTACATTCACAGTCTCGGAAGGATGATCGACCTCCAAACCGTTTAATCAGTGATGGATCTGAAGCTGCAGAGAACGTCTGGATGTTGAAGATTTCTAGCCACCCCTGCGATACACTGGAGAGCAACGCTGACAACTGAAACGTATTAGAAACCGTATTCTAATTGGTTATGGTCTCGAATCTACTGCATAGCAATTGACACGGCAAAATCATTTTCCCATTTACTCGTCTCCCAAATGGCCTCATAACTGTTTGCTCTGAAAGCGCGCATACATGCATAAATTTCCCCGCTGTTCAGTTGATAAGGACAGTTTAATTTGCTCCTGTTTTAATTGTGTCAGTAAATTCGGGGGGAGTGCAGCCTGGTGACAGCGGCTCTGTCTCCTCTTTTCTTTTTTCTTTTTTTTTTCCCTCCCCTGCTTTCTACGTCCTCCCCTCATCTGTGTTCCAGATAGATTGCTACTTAATTTATGCAATTAGTGTGTCTGCATTTTGACACGAACATCCAGGATTATTTTGAACCGGACAGGAAACTTGTTCAGACAATCGAATCGGACAGGACCCCCCCCCCCCCCCCCCCCATATACCCGTTGTTTGTTGTCTAGGCGACGGCTGTTATTCATTTGTTTGTGTGCCTGATTTGCCTTTATGTGGGGACATTTTGGCCGGGCATAATGGACCCAACACGGGCGACGTTTGGCAGAACGCCAGCCCAGGCCGCAGAAATGAGCTCTTCATAACGAACGCTGGTTACAGCGGACCGGGCCACACTGGTGTGTTTCCTTCCTCTCGGTCATATCCCAGTGATCAGTGTGAACCCCCCCCCACAGCCTTGCTGGAGTCCTGCAGGTCCAGCTAATAGAAACAGAGGAGTGTCGTCGCCATTTGCATAGAAATAGCCTGATGCCTGCGGCTGGGGAAAAGGACACCCATGTCATTCGTCTGAAATCTCTCTCGCTTGCTGTCTCTGGCGTGCGTGCGTGCGGTGTTCACCCCTGCCCCCACACCGGGGTTAAAATCCCAATGTTGCCTCAGCCGTCCCGCCCTGTCATTGGCAGTTTGGCTCTCGTGTGCTGGTCCCAGCCCCAACATGGACCCAGCCTTTTAAACGCAGGTGATGTTGGAGCGTTCCTCGCCTCCACCGACGTCGCCATGTGTTCGGTGCTTACACACCCGTGACAAATGTAACGGATATTTTGCATAATTTATCTCGTATCTGCTGGGCTGCTTCGCTGCGCTGTGAGCGGCGTGGTCCTTGCCTGTTTAATGTAGCAACTCAAATCACTGATGTGTGTTCAGGCACATTTCACCTTTACTTTGATATTGGATTATGTCTTCAATTGTGGACTTAGCTTCCCTGGGAAGCTTATCTGGGCTCCATTAATAGAGTCTGCCATGTGGTGGCTAGCACCAGGGATCATATGGGTTAAGCCTCTTCGAATAAGTGGCTGATCTGTGATCAGTTTTCTTGCGCTTCTCATCATAAAGGATGCAGATGTCACAAGTGGGAAGCTGAACCTGAATCAGAACAGCTTGTTTTCATATACGAGTCATTCCGAAACAACATGGGGGAAACATTTTGCTTGAGTTCACTTGTCAGCATCTGTGTTCAAAAGTGAATACTGGATCTAAAGGCACTACTACTCCAGCGTGAACGATGGTTGACCGAGACGGTTGCTAATCGCAAGTGCTCCGTCCAGAATAACACTGGACACGTGGAGATGATCGTTAATTCCAATCCGCCATGAACCCTGGACACGCTAAGGGGATCGCTAATCCCAGGTGTCCAGCGTAAACCCTGGACATGCAGCGATCGCTAATCCCAGGTGTCCAGCGTAAACCCTGGACATACAGTGATCGCTAATCCCAGGTGTCCAGCATAAACCCTGGATTTGCAGTGATCGCTAATCCCAGGTGTCCAGCATAAACCCTGGACATGCAGCGATCGCTAATCCCAAAAGTCCAATGTAAACCCTGGACATGCAGCGATCGCTAATCCCAGATGTCCAGCATAAACCCTGGACATGCAGCGATCGCTAATCCCAAAAGTCCAATGTAAACCCTGAACATGCAGCGATCGCTAATCCCAGATGTCCAGCGTAAACCCTGGACATGCAGCGATCGCTAATCCCAAAAATCCAATGTAAACCCTGGACATGCAGCGATCGCTAATCCCAGGTGTCCAGCGTAAATCCTGGACATGCAGCGATCGCTAATCCCAGGTGTCCAGCGTAAACCCTGGACATGCAGCGATCGCTAATCCCTTCATCATGCAGCACTGCACCTCCTACGTGCGTCCAGCTGCTCTGTCCCAGATTAACGTTGAGCCCCCGCACTAAAGAGCGCCTGCTAAAGAGGCGATCATGCAGCCCCACAGTGCTGTAATCCAAGCGCGCTGGCCGGCCATCGCAGATAATCCAACCCCCCCAAACCCCCCTCCCCCCACGCCGCCCCCTCCACATGGTAGTCATGCCAACTTAATGTAGCGAGTTGGTTGTCTACTTTACGGGCTACAAGACAACAATCAGAAGTATTGATGTTTTTCTCACCAGTCTGTGACGCACGCGCACACACACACACACCACACACACACACACACACACTCTTCCCAGACCCCAGCCTCTATCTGTCAGCTTGGCTGATGGTATTGATCCACAGGCAGGCAAGGCTGAGACTGACAGCCATAACACAGCTTCAGTATCTCTCTCTCTCACTCTCACGCGCGCGCACACACACGCGCACACACACAGACCAGTATGTTCAAAACAAAACACCTAGTCTTCATTCTCCAACGTGAGAGTGGGGTGGGGAAAGCATGCTACTAACCACAACACCCCCCCCCCCCCCCCCCCAGACGTGTTCATACAATGCAGTGATAACTATGGCCTGTACACTCCATTAGAATGCAAATTGAATATCCCTCACGTTAGTGTTTGGCCATGAATATTTCAGAATCTGACGAAGTGTTTTCAGTTAATTTAGCTCCTCAGAGCAGACTTCCTCACGCTCTGTCCAGACCGCTGGGCTCTAATTTGCACTTTTCTCAATCTGTGAATGTTTCCAGAAATCCCAGCACAACACGGTCTTCTGTTTAATGTAGACCAGCACAGTTTCCTGTTTAATGTAGACCAGCACGGTCTCCTGTTTAATGTAGACCAGCACGGTCTCCTGTTTAATGTAGACCAGCACGGTCTCCTGTTTAATGTAGACCAGCACGGCTTCCTGTTTAATGTAGACCACCACGGCTTCCTGTTTAATGTAGACCAACACGGTCTCCTGTTTAATGTAGTTTTGTTTAACGCAGGAAAAGCCATTCACCAAACACCTTGCAAAAAGATTTTCCTTGCAGTTTCCATATTGTATTGACCTGTATAACACATTTGCATATATAGGCTAATTTACATATGTACTATATTTCCACATATCATTTTTGTGCTGCACACCGACCATCCCTGTCCATTAATACCCAGTAAGACACGATGGTATGATGCACCGTCTAGGCCAGGGGTGGGCAATCAATTTTTACAAGGGGCCGAAAATGACGTAATTGGGGTGGCTCCGCCACGTTAACAAATACGAGCCTCTTGTAATTCCAGGACAAAACATGAGAGAACGTGAAGAAGTTCGGGAGTTTTGAAAAGAAACAACCATTAAATAATGTGATTAAAAACGAATCATTTCGAGTATATGTATAAATATTTAACTTAATTTAACTTAGGTTTAACATGCTGGGAAATAATTGAAATGGACCTTGAAAGTGACGTTCAAGTGCTTTAATTCCACCTTATAAAGGTGTATGAACCCTGCATACATGACTTTGTTCATTGCGCTGAGGTGCGGCACGCGCGCGAAGTTACAAAATTCAAGAGGTGCACGACCTCGCGAATCGACAGCATGCGAGGCCACCGTAATTACGTCATTTTTGCCGCGCGGACCCTCGCACCGCGTCAAGTATAAACCAGGCTTAAACCTAGCTTTAAAGCACTTCTACGGCACTCACACACACGCACGTACGTCCACACGGAATTAACACAAACGTAGCGCTTTCAAAATAAAAGCGTCACAGTTGTATTGCACGCATGGCATAGATATTTGTTTCATTTATGATTGGCCTCTCTATGGCCCGCGGGCCACATCCGGCCCGTTGTGCGTCCCTGTCCGGCCCGCGGGCCATAGTTTGCCCAGGTCTGGTCTAGGCCCTCTGTGACCTCTGGTGCCCTGTCGCAGGTGCTCGGCCGTGAGGTGTACACCTCCAACAACCAGCTGGGCGGCGTACAGATCATGCACAACAACGGCGTGACCCACACCACGGTGTGTGACGACTTCGAGGGCGTGTACACCCTCCTCCAGTGGCTGTCATACATGCCCATGGTGAGACCCCACCCCCCATTCCCATTTCACAGGACTATCCACGAATACCTTTAAGTTTCTACTTCACAGGACGCTACTTAAAAACACCAGAGGGGAGTGCTGTATGCTAGTAGGTTTGGCCAGTGTTCTGATTTCTGTGGTGAACTGTTCCCCCTTGAACTGTTCCCCCTTGAACTGTTCCCCCTTGAACTGTTCCCCCTTGAACTGTTCCCCCTTGAACTGTTCCCCCTTGAACTGTCCCCCCTTGAACTGTCCCCCCTTGAACTGTCCCCCCTTGAACTGTCCCCCCTTGAACTGTCCCCCCTTGAACTGTTCCCCCTTGAACTGTTCCCCCTTGAACTGTTCCCCCTTGAACTGTTCCCCCTTGAACTGTTCCCTTCAGTGTTCGTCCAGCCCTGTGCCGCTGCTGGCGGCGAAGGACCCCATTGACCGGCCGGTGGAGTTTGTGCCAACCAAAACGCCCTACGACCCCCGCTGGATGCTGGCAGGACGGCCCAGCCCGAGTGAGAACACACACACACACACACACACACACACACACACACAAGCCTGCAGAGGGACTTCCTCAGCCTCCGTCAGCTGCTCCGCGTGGCTTTGGTGAAGCTTCTGATTGTGGTTTGGTTTGAACTGGGTGACAGGGAGGGGTTGGGGCTGTTTGCAGACAGAGGGAGGAGGGGTAGTTGAGGGGTCAGGAGTTGCACCTCTAGATTACCCCAGCCTCAGTGTAAGTCGTCCACGCTGGTCTCGGGGTTCACAGAGATAAGCCCGCGATGGATGGGCCGTGTTCCTCTAGACAGGCCAGATCCCACATCTCTGTAATTGCGGTGGGGAGGGAGGCTGTACAGTGGTGGAGTGGTTACCGTGTGAACCAGGAGCGGTGTTCATTGAGCAGACAGGGGTGGAGGGGTGACTTCTCACAACAGCGCCACCCTGTGTATGCCTTTGGGAAGTCCATATGAGGACAGGACTTACATGCCACCTGCAAACCAGGTGAGTAATGGCCTAGGAGAGGAGATGGTGGGGGGGCAGCGGGATGAAGACTGCAGGACGCTGGAGCACTCGGGCGACATCTACGGCCACAGTCACGCCAGGAGAGCAGGAGTGGGTCAGACAACTGACGGGGATCGTGCTTTTAAGAGTGCTCGCTTAAATTGTTGAATATTTTACCAAAATAAATTAATGTAGCAAAAATGAGAAATGAACTCTGTCTGTCTTTCTCTCTGTCTCGCTCTTTCTCTGTCTCTCTCTCTCTCTCTCTCAGCTATTTTATACCTCCTCTCTCCGTAACTCCTTTGTTAATTCTGCCCGTCTCTTTTCTCCTCCAGACCCCAAGGGGGCGTGGATGAGCGGCTTTTTTGATCAAGGCTCCTTCATGGAGATGATGCAGCCGTGGGCCCAGAGTGTGGTAGTGGGCAGAGCCAGGTGAGCCTGGAACACCTTCTGTGTGTGTGTGTGTGTGTGTGTGTGTGTGTGTGTGTGTGTGTGTGTGTTAGGCATATGTATTAATCCTTTTGATGTCACTCTTATGTAATTCACACGCACTGGTTTATAGACGGTTTCCTTGTGAACGTATTGTTTAGGTGCAGGGTAGCACTGCTGTTCTTTACCTTCTTGCTGAAGCCGCTTGACCTCTAGCTTTCAAAATACTGAACTCCGACACCTCGGTGCTCTGATCTCCAGTCGGCAGACGGTGTCTGGACGTGTGGGGTCCGATAACCAAGCGTGTGTGTGTGTGTGCACGTATGTGTGTGTGTGCGTGATTCTACTGGGACAAGAGACCTCGGCGTGTGTCTAAGGACTTGTGTCTTGTGTGTATTTATACACTGTTACACATTACCATTTTTTTCATTTTTTCTGATTTTTTTTCTTCGCAGGTTGGGTGGGATCCCAACTGGAGTGGTTGCTGTGGAGACCAGAACCGTGGAGCTGTCCATCCCAGCCGACCCAGCCAATCTGGACTCTGAGGCCAAGGTATATTAACCCAGGGTGGTCATGCTGTGATTGGATGATTGCCTTTAGCCACACCTTTCTGGACTATAATAACCCACGTGGTTATCCTGTGATTGGATGATGGCCTTTAGCCACGCCTTTCTGGACTATAATAACCCACGTGGTTATCCTGTGATTGGATGATGGCCTTTAGCCACGCCTTTCTGGACTATAATAACCCACGTGGTTATCCTGTGATTGGATGATGGCCTTTAGCCACGCCTTTCTGGACTATAATAACCAGGTTTATGGTTGTGCTGTCCTCCTGGTGGACGGTGTGTTGTTGTTATGTCTGCATCTTCCTTTCTTGTCCTCTGTAGAGCATCCAGCAGGCAGGGCAGGTATGGTTCCCTGATTCAGCATTTAAAACTGCCCAGGCCATTAAGGACCTGAACCGGGAGGGTCTTCCGCTCATGGTGTTCGCCAACTGGAGAGGTTTCTCTGGAGGCATGAAGGGTCAGTGACCACCGCAACAGTGAACCCCAGTCAGTCAGCACACGCCATTTTAGTCTGCAGAAAGACTGAGTGTCCAGGCTGGCTTGGGTCACGCAAGGACTCCACTCCCCCCCTCTCCCCCGGAATGCGTCGACATGGTGATGCCCCGCTACCGTGGCGACCCTCCTAACCTCCCCGTCTGGCCCACAGACATGTACGACCAGGTGCTGAAGTTCGGCGCCTACATTGTGGACGGTCTGAGGGAGTACCGCCAGCCCGTGCTCGTGTACATCCCGCCCCAGGCCGAGCTGCGCGGAGGATCGTGGGTGGTGATCGACCCCACCATCAACCCGCGGCACATGGAGATGTATGCGGATAAGGAAAGCCGGTAAGAGCAGTGTGTGTGTGTGTGTCTGTGTGTGTTTGTGTCTGTGTGCGTGTGTGAGACGGAGTGAGGGAGAGAGAGAGACGCACTGCGTTAAAATTCATCTGTCCAAGTTTAACTGACTCAACGTCAAATGCGAAAGTGCTGTGGTTTTATTTTACTTGCTTATCACTAATTTATTGTGTATTGATAACGTGAGTTGTGTTGATAACGTGTGTGTGTGTGTGTGTGTGTGTGTGTGTGTGTGTGTGTGTGTGTGTGTGTGTGTGTGTGTGTGTGTGTGTGTGTGTGTGTGTGTGTGTGTGTGTGTGTGCGCGCGCGCGCGCGCACGCGCGCGCCGCGCGCGGGCGCAGGGGTGGTGTGTTGGAACCAGAGGGCACAGTGGAGATTAAGTTTCGTAAGAAGGACCTGGTGAAGACCATGAGACGCGTGGACCCTGTGTACATGAGCCTGGCCGAGAGATTGGGTGAGTCAGGAAGGCCGCGGGTGGTGGTGCGGTGGGTGGAGGTGCACATTATGTATAACAAATTGAGTCTGATTGCAGTATGACAGACCTGAAAGTTTATTCTCCTTTAATTAAATGTACTATAGTATACTGATAGAATAACTGTTCAGTGTTTACGCTTTAGTTTAACACTTTATTCTATTTTAGATGGGCTGAGGCAAGCTTTTTAATTTAAAAATACTAAACGCATGTTTCTGTAGGGTTTAGGGACGTTCACGTGAGCTGCTTCGGCACGTGCGAGGGAAAGAGCTGGGCTCTGACGTGACGTGGAAGAGCTAGCAGATGTAGCATTATCAAGTTCGGATTTTTAAAAAACGATACGTTAAGTTCTCTTACCGATTTACATTTATTCAATGTAAAATGCACAAAATAAAAATATGCGAAAAAATATTAATTATAGTTAGCTACAGAACGAGCTAACAGAGATTAGCAGTCACTAGCTAACAACTAGCCGCAAGCTAACAGCAAAAGTATAAAAAGTTAGAAATAAATCACTCGAGAGAATGGCACAAGTTATAGCCTTTGCTTGCTTGGTGTGGGGTCTCTAGGGGGTCGTAACCCCCCCAGAGAAGACTACAGAAGTCTGAGACAGGACAGGAGTGCAGTAAATGCAGGCGTGATCCGAAGTAAGAGAGGACAGATGGAGGGGCCCCTAGGACAGACGCAGCAGGCACCTAGGGCCATCCCGGCTCCACACCTCCTCTTAGCCAATCACACGTCTCCAGCCTCTTAAGCACAAACGCACTCTCCCGCTGCCTTTAACGACCAGGGCTGGTTATCAGTGCTTGTGCATGTGTGTAATGCCTCTTCACTGAAGCCTCTTAAGATATCCCTCCCCCCCGCCCCTCCCACGAGACACATGTCAATCAGGTTCTCGTCGGGTCGATCTCATCTCATCTTCAGTCTGCTCAGAGCTTTTGTTTTTCCTCACCGCCCCCCTCATCCCCAACCACCACCACCACCCATCAGCTCCGTAAAAACCAGAGCAGCCCCATTGACCTGTGGGATGCCGGAACGATCATCCCTGACACGGATCGATCCCTCGGCTTGCTCCGGCGCTGATGGTAGCCCAGAACCGGTGGCTCATGGCCCAGCCGGTGTAGAGTGGGATCTCTCCACGTGTCTCCGTCTCCAGCCATTGCAGCCCTCGATGGCGTCCGTTACAAAATCCCATCAGCGTCTGCTTTGAATATCGGATTGCTGATGCTGGCTTCATGTTCTGTGTGCGCGTGCGTGTGCAGGCACTCCTGAACTGACCCCGTCCGAGCACAAGGAGCTGGAGACCAAGCTGAAGGAGAGGGAGGAGTTCCTGCTCCCCATATACCATCAGGTGGCGGTGCAGTTCGCCGACCTCCACGACACACCGGGACGCATGCAGGAGAAAGGCGTCATCACCGTAAGCCTGCGCGCTGCTCGCGTTACGTTGCGTTACGTTCCGTCGACACCGAACGATACGTCTTAAAAAGTTCGGTGTCGTTTCCAGTGTCATTAAATCGAAAATTAAATTTAAAGTGATCGGACGTAGCCAGATGGCGGTTAGACGGGCGGGCGGGACACAGGATCGTCCTGCCCCGTAGACTCATCCCGACGGTCCCGCGTGTGCCCTTGGCAGGACGTGCTGGAGTGGCGGACCTCGCGGCAGTTCTTCTACTGGCGGCTGCGGCGCCTCCTGCTGGAGGACACGGTGAAGCGCAAGATCCAGCAGGCCAACAGTGAGCTGACGGACGGCCAGGTGCAGGCCATGCTCCGCCGCTGGTTCGTGGAGGCCGAGGGAGCCGTCAAGGTGCGCACACCCGCCCAGCGCCCCCTGCTGGTGACTCCAGCCTAGTGTGTGTGTGTGTGTGTGTGTGTGTGTGTGTGTGTGTGTAAGGACAAAGTTTATGTTCTTTTTGGTTTGATTCCCTCACTATGCTGGTACAGAATGTATGCACTTAAGTAGATGCATTTTTATCAAGTAGCGTCTTACTCTGCAGTAAAAATGGCTGAATCTCATCCGCATGTCACGTATGTTAGCAAAGCTGACGGAGGCGGAGATGGAGGAGATGGAGTTGATGGAGTTATCATCCTTCTCCTGCCTCCATCTAAATTCGCTTGAGTAAACCGGTCAGACTTGGTGTCCCGCACAGGCACCTGTACTGCGGGCCACTGTAGAGGGCACTGTGGAGCCGGGCCGAGCCCCTGACCGGGCCGGGCCCCCGACCGGGGCGCACTGGGGGACGTGGGAGAGGTCCTGGCACAGCGCCAGTCGCTGGAGGGCGGGTCGGAGCGGGCGCGCTGCCGATCGTAGCCGGCCATCTTAAGCCAGCATTAATCTCCTCCCTGCCACGCACAGATAGCGAAGCAACATGCTGTTTCTTAATTAAAAGCAAACGGATTAAAAATGATTAATAACGGCCGTTAAATGTTCCCGCGGACGAGGAGGGCCACCCCACCCCTCCACTTCCCTCCACGGGGGACCATTAAAGGCCTGACAAATCTTCCCAGGTCCGGCTTTGTTTCAGATCTGCTCGTGTTTTATCTGTGGAGCGTAAATCAAGGCTCTGTTTGTTTGTTCGTTTATTTATTTATTGTTTTATTATTTTATTGGGATTTTAATAGCTTTCCTCCAAACGGGGAAGCAGTTTGTTTAGTGGTGAATGATGTGTTTTAAGGAGCTAAAGCTGCTGTGTTTTCTTGACCTGGTGTTCTCCACTGGCCTCTGGCGCTCTCAGGCTTATTTATGGGACAGTAACGAGGACCTGGTGGAGTGGTTGGAGAAGCAGCTGACTGATGAGGAAGGGGCGAGGTCCGTCATCGACGAGAACATCAAGTACATCCGCCGGGACCACATTCTGAAGCAGATCCGCAGGTACCTCGCCTGCCCTGCCCAGACCCCGCCCCTCCAAAGACCCCGCCCCCTGAGACCCCTCTAAAGACCCCATCCCTGAGACCCCGCCCCCAAGACCCCACTGCTCCAAAGACCCCCACCCCTGAGACTTGACCCCACCCCTCCAAAGACCCCACCCCCCTACCTTCAATCTTTTTACTTGTCCCTCCGTTAGTCTTTCTATTATAATACCTCACTGGGATCCACCTCCATTGCTGTAATCTAGTGTAGTAAGCTGTAGTAATGTAGTTTCTCTCTCTCTCTCAAGTCTGGTGCAGGCCAACCCCGAGGTTGCCATGGATTCCATCGTGCACATGACTCAGCACATCACGCCCACCCAGCGAGCCGAGGTGGTGCGCATCCTGTCCACCATGGACGCGCCAGCTTCCTCCTAGGCCCTTCCCCAGCAGCACAGCCCGCGGAAACCAGCACCAGAGGAGCCAACATGGCCGCCACAGGACCCATTGGCAGTGATTCTGATCTGAGCGGTTGTGTACGGCGTCTCCGTGGTGAGACCGTCTCAGAAGCTGAGCACTTAGGGGGGAGGGGGGGGTCTTAGGTATGTGATAAAAAAATTGTGATAAGCTTTGAATTTATCGATCTAGTCAAGTGCAATTTCAGAAAGAAAATAGCTGAGACTTACATAAATCAAGTGCAACTCGTGCATGTTTGATGACGAGGAAAAGGGGTCGTCGCCAGCTACCGTGAGTTTCATATTCCCATTAGAAAAAAACCCTCCAAGGTGAACTCTGATTGGTTACCTCGTTCCCTGTGTGACACTGCTATTGGCTGCAGGATGCTTCTGAAGCATTTAAAGCATGACCCTCACAGAAGACGACACAGTCTTGGCTGACCCCAGTTCAGCTGTGCAGTCCCTGTCCAAGTTAATGAAAGAAAACTGATCCAAGATCACGGCAAAAAATAAATAAAATTCCCCTCACAGCCGTCACAATCATAGCTTGTGCTTGTAGTAATAGTGCACCTTACCGCCCCCTTGCACAAGTGGCTCTAAATATCATTTAACAACAACAACTTCACTACACACAATTTTCTTCTGTCACCTTTGGTAGTGCTACCCCAAACCTCTGTTAATGTTTGAGCTGATGTGACACGCACAATAAGATGTTTATTACCGTTATTTTTTTTTATAATGGATAATGTGACTGTAATTTATTAATGGTAATCCTTGTTAAAGAACAGACTAAGCTTTAGTGTATGCTAATGTGCTAATAACTGACACGTGTGCTGACCTTCCTGATAGACGTTTAGGACCAAAAATGGCATTGTTATTTTTATGAAACACACTATAACAAAAAAATCCTTTTGTAGGAAAGTGGGCTTATGGGAGGAGGGTGTGTGTGGGAGGGAGGGGTGTGTCATGGGGCCTGGGTGAGTCCACGGTGCTAGTGTAAAGGTGAAGAGCACTGCTGGAAGACCTCTTGTGCGCAGCTGCCTGATTGGCTGAGAGGTTGTCCGCTCTGACCCTGATGGAGGGCGATCCCTCCGGCCCAGACGTACAGAACAGGCCAGCGGCTACGTGCTTACTGTGGGTAATGGAACTGAATAAAAGCAGTACGTTCAAGCATATCCAAGCGTGTGGGTGTGGTGTGGTGTGTTCCCACGCTGCTGGCGTGTGTGAGGAGTGTGTGGCTTCACGCGTGGAGGAGACACGCAGCCCTCATCTCACTTCAGCTGTTCAGCATCCCGTTTACCATACAGAACTGAATTCCCACATTTTGTCGACAAAATGGCACTTTAATACAGACACACATTCAACAGTGGCGTCCTGCCGAGCATTAAAAAAAGAAAAGGATTTTCTCCGATTAACTTACAAAACAAAATCGCATTCCTTATATTCTGGGTCACACCACTGCTTTCAGAATCCAAACCCCACATGCTCACACTCTCCCTCACACACACACACACACACATCTTCACAGAAGGTGGCGTTCTGGTTCTGGTCATCGTAATGGGCTGCTCCTCCCTCTCCTGACTGGGCTCCTGTCAGTGCAGCGGTTGGGAGTTGAACAGAGAGCGGTACAGCTCGGACCTGAATGGGGAGGAAGAGGAGGTACAATCACAAGACGGGCTGAACCCTCACCGGACCAGTACAGTACTGGAGAAAACACACTGGGCGGGACTTTATCACGATACCGGCCAAGGTAAAACGGGACCGCAGACGACAGCAGAACGCATTCTGTGCGTGGCCAAAAACATTGAAACGGAGTTTGAGCCCCACACACAAGACCCGTTCAAATCTCTAGTTCTAGTCCTCACTGATGAAGACGGCGTGACCATTTAGGTGAACTACGGAAATTCAAACACGTGATCTGTGTCAAATGGACTTGGTTTACGGTCAATATTCTAATGACTGTGCAGTTTCACCACAACGTTTGGATTGTGCAGCCCTAAAATGAACCCGGTAATGAAACTCACCGGGGTGGAAGTGTGAAGGTATTCAGCAATGTTGCAGCAACAACAGGCACTCGAGGGGTTGAATACTAAATGCTTCTGACCTTTTGATTCGATTTGCCAACCAGATTTAAAGAAAGCGGATTTATTAGGAGATCATCTGCTTCAATCCTAATCTGGACCAACATCGTTTCTGTTCAGGCTGTATTCAAGAAGACTGACCAAAGCTCAAAAGGCTAATCTCAACCTGTCACACCCCCCCAAACTCTCTCACACACACACACACACATCTTACTAATGCGTGACCAACAGAATGTCACTTCTTGTAGATATGAGCCCTGCTGTATGGTATCACACTAACTAAAGGACAGTAATGTGCCGTTTTGATCTCTAATATCTGGGGATTCTGGCAGGATTCTCACGGGAGTGTAACATCGTAGTGTAGTGGAACCATGCCACAGTCTGTCCGGACCTTTATGGTTACACAATGGTTCTTAAATACAGGAAGCTATAACCACACACTTCTCTCCAAACAACACCCCCTGCCCCCCCAGCCAAGACCAGCATTCTGCTCCACACACACACACACACACACAGATGGGACAACATCCCAAGGGTCTCGGAGCAGGCTATCAGACAGTGGTGAGGGGGGGAACATTTAATCCTCAATCCCTGTTTGAAATGCACCAGCAAGTGGTGAGGATTACAGCACCCTCTGATTATCATATAATGCATACATTCTTATTCCAGCAGGGCACAGCAAACACACAGGGAGAGGGGGAGAGAGAGAGAGAGACACACACACAGGGAGAGGGGGAGAGAGAGAGAGACACACACACACAGGGAGAGGGGGAGAGAGAGAGAGACACACACACACAGGGAGAGGGGGAGAGAGAGAGAGACACACACACACAGGGAGAGGGGGAGAGAGAGAGAGACACACACACAGGGAGAGGGGGAGAGAGACACACACACATGGAGAGGGGGAGAGAGAGAGAGACACACACATGGAGAGGGGGAGAGAGACACACACGGAGAGGGGGAGAGAGACACACACGGAGAGGGGGAGAGAGACACACACGGAGAGGGGGAGAGAGACACACACGGAGAGGGGGAGAGAGACACACGGAGAGGGGGAGAGAGAGACACTTACACACATGGAGAGGGAGAGAGAGACACACACACACAGGGAGAGGGGGGAGAGAGACACACACACAGGGAGAGGGGGAGAGAGAGAGACACTTACACACATGGAGAGGGGGAGAGAGACACACACAGGGAGAGGGGGAGAGAGACACACACACACATGGAGAGGGAGAGAGAGACACACACACACAGGGAGAGGGAGAGAGAGACACACACACAGGGAGAGGGGGGGGAGAGAGAGAGACACACACAGGGAGAGGGGGAGAGAGACTCACACACAGGGAGAGGGGGAGAGAGACACACACACAGGGAGAGGGAGAGAGAGACACACACACACAGGGAGGGGGGGGGGGGAGACACACACACACGGAGAGGGGGAGAGAGACACACAGGGAGAGGGGGAGAGAGACTCACACACAGGGAGGGGGGGGGGAGAGACATACAGAGAAAGAGACAGTGAGCCCACAATGATCAAAAAGTCAAAAGGAGAGAAGTAAGGCATTAGCTACATGACTCTTCCACAACACAGGTCCACATCCCAGCTCACCAATCACCACTAAACATGCACTGATCATCGAGTCCCTATGGAATACCTATAGTGTGTGTGTGTGTGTGTGTGTGTGTGTGTGTGTGTGTGTGTGTACACCCCTCCCCTCCCACATTAACATTCATGGGGCCAGCAGTGCGTGTCGGGGCTACACAGCCACTGTTCAGATATGGGGGTGTGTGAGCAAGGTGTGGGGAAGGCAGAGAGGCAGAAACAGTGTGTGTGTGTGTGTAAAAGGTCACTGAGAATCCCACTCCTGCAAAGGTCAGTGGTCAGCTAGCTGATGCAATTGCAATACATCATTATTATTACTGTAGTTCACTGATAGCTATGTAAATGAAATAGAGAGAGGGAGGGAGGGAGAGAGAGAGAGGGAGGGAGAGAGAGAGGGATCGAGGTGAGAGGGAGGGAGAGAGAAAGAGGGAGGGAGAGAGAAAGAGGGAGAGAGAGAGAGAGGGAGAGGGATCTGGGTGAAAAGGAGGGAGAGAGATAGAGGGAGGGACAGAGAGAG
>NC_135217.1:3885009-3910009 GCF_052324685.1 Brachyhypopomus gauderio
CAGCTTGGACACATCCAGCTTGGACACCCAAGTCAACTACAAGCAAATCAAGAGGAAAACAGCCAATTGGTCCTCCGAGAGGCAGGATGGAAGATGGACCAGCAAGGATGTTTAACATGGTAACGAACCACATGGAAAGGACAAAGGACAGAAGGATCCAGAGGCATTGCTGCTGTGGTTTGAGTAAAGTAACAACTTACCATGGTCTGCGCATCCACCAAGTGAAGACAAAGTGTGTTGGCAACAGCCAGCCGCAAACTTGCACTGCGTTAGCAGGTCAGACAAGGAGGCATCACAGCCAGGCTGAGCACCACAGAGCTAGTGAACCTGACATTGCGGCGGGAATGGGAGAGAAACACCAGTCTTCGGGGCAGATCCTACAGCAGCAGAACACCCCACAGCAGGAGAACAGCACAGCAAGTTTGAAGCAGCAAGTTGGCAACATCGTACACATACAGACCGTAAGAATCCATCCAGAGAAGTATGCACAGAAACCCCAAGTCAAGTGGCCAAAGTCCTGTGAGAAGGAAGTATGGAGAATGTTTGACCCTCTAGAACTCCCTAAAGGGCAACACAACCTCCAAACTGAACATTTTCGGCCATCTCCACGAGGAGGGGAGAAACCGGTTTGGAGTCAAGCCTGTGAAGAGGCCAAGCCCCAAACAAAGGGGAAGGCCGGAGAAGGAAATTTTCCAGCTGGTGAAGGAGTAACGTCTCTTGAGGAAGTCATGGAAGAAAGCTGAGCCATAAGAAAGTGGGCTTGAAAGATCTCAGGGACAAGATCAAGGAAAGGCTTGCACACCTCAGGAGAGCTGAAAGGATAAAGAAGCAGAGAAGCCACAGGGAGAAGGCAGGGACACGCTTCTTCCGGGACCCCTTCAAATTTGCCCACAGTCTCCTGGAGGAGAATAAGACCGGAAAACTACAGGTCACCAAGCAGGAGCTGGAGCAACACATCTCAGACCAGCTGAGCGACAACCTGAGAGCAAAGCCCCTTGGATAACCAGGCTATGTACCCCACCCACCTGAGCCCTCGACAGAGTTTGACACCTCCCCACTCAGGTGGGCAGAAGTCAAACAGGTAGTTTGGGCTAAACGGAGTTCCATACAAGGTATGTTATGGAGCCTCATGGTTGCGGCTTGGAGAACTGAGTCCATCTCTTTGGCATGATGTCAAGCAGTCACCACCTTCATCCCAAAGGAGAAAAGACTTCCAACACCTCAGTTCAGTCAGTTCAGAGGCATCGCTCTGCTGAATGTGGAGGGGAAAGTATTTTTCTCTATCCTGGCCAGACGGATGACGAGCTACCTTCTAGCAAATCAGTACATCGACACCAGTTGCCAAAATGCAGGAGTCTCAGGATTCCCTGGCTGCATTGAACATTCAGCAGTGATCTGGGACCAAATCCAGACAGCCAAACGACGCAAAGAAAACCTGCACATAGTTTGGCTTGACCTGGCAAATGCCTTCGGCTTTGTTCCTCACCAGCTCATTACGTACGCCCTCAGTTTCTTCCACGCATCATCATGCGTCCAGAACCTGGTAGCCACCTACTTCAACAACCTGTACGCTTGCCACACAACCCGGGATATCTCAACTGACTGGCATCGGCTGGAGAAGGGGATAGCAATGGGATGCGCCATCTCTCACATCCTCTTCACTGTGGCTTTTGAGGTCCTCTTGATAGGCGGAAGACGAAGATGAAATGAGGGGTCAGAGCAGAGACAAGCCAAAGATTACCAGCCATGAGATGCTATATGGATGACGTCACCACCCTTCTCTAAACAGCAGCCTGCACAGCCAGACTCCTCAGACGGCTAGAAGAGCTACTAGCCTGGGCTCGCATGAAGGTCAAGCCATCAAAATCCTGCAGCCTGTCGATCCAGAAAGGGAACAGGAATGAAAACATCATCTTCACTGTGGCTGGTGAAAGAATCCCCTTACTGGCAGAAGCACCTGTGAGAAGCCTCGCCAGAACGTACACGGCAGACCTCTCTGATAAGAACATGGCTTCAGCTGTTAAAGCCCAACTTCAGGAGGGCCTTCACGGTGATGCTGGAAGCTGGAGGCAAAGGCCAACAACTTTATCTGGAAGTGGCTCGGCCTTCCATGTTCCCTCTCCACCACGGCACTGTTTGGGAGAAACATCCTGTAGCTCCCGCTGCAGTCCATCAGTCTAGGATACAAAAAGGAGAAGGTGAGACTCCACTTCAAACTGAGAGACTCTACGGACCCAGAAATTCAAGCTGCCAACCCTCAGATTTGCACTGGACGGAAGTGGAATGCATCCCAAGCAGTTGACCAGGCAGTGGAACGGCTGAAGCACCAGGAGATCGGTGGGTGTTACACAGTTGGGCAGATCTGGTCTGGGATGGGCAGTAGCACCAAAGAGCTGGTCCAAAGCGTCCAGGAAGGAGAGGAAGGATCTTGTGAACTCTGAAGTTGCCAAAATGGAGGAGGAAACATACAAGATTAAAACAGTGAGCCAACAACAGCAAGCCAGATGGACAACTTGGGAGGCTGTGCAGCGCTGTCACAGGGAAGGTACAGGAGACGGCATGACAAGGTCCTGCGCAAGCTCGCAGAGGTCCTGCGCAAGCTCGCAGAGGTCCTGGAAGCCCGCAGACAGCAGGTAAACCAGTCAGCAAGACTACCAACAACCCCGAAGTGGATCCAGTTTACCAGGCCAGGGACGACAGCACGGCGCAGCACGTCGCTCGCTCCTGTCGCTAGGAGGTGAGTGGCAGTTGGCAGCTGACCTCAGCCGCCAACTGAAATTTCCGGCAGAGATTACTGTAACATCCTTGCGCCCAGACATCGTGCTCTGGTAGAGCGGACAGTCCCATGGGAGGAGCACATGGAGTTCGCATACGAACAGAAGAAGGACAAGTACGCAGAGCTGGCAGCAATGTGCTCACAAGCTGGGTGGAGACCATTCATCTTCCCAGTGGAGGTCGGATGCAGGGGCTTCACCGGGACATCCGCACAGAGGCTACTGAAAACTCTGGATGTCACAGGCTCTAACAGGAGGCGAGCTATTCGCGACCTCGCAGAGGAGGCGAAGCAAGGGAGCTTCTGGCTACGGCTCAGAAGGAAGGATGGCACATGGGGGAAAGAAGGTTCTTGAGGGAGACGTTCTGGTATGCCGTCAGTACTTGTGCTTGACTCAGGGAGATGGACGTCCCCTGCAACTCATTCTACACAACAATAACAATGGGGCCAGAGAATGGGGTGAATATGGACCCTTCAGCAGGCTGCAGGGGGCGGCAGGGAGACGTCCCTGTCGCTGCTCCACCACCCATGTTCTGGGGGATAAAGGAGCGAAACATCAGTGAAGGGTGGCCCCCCAGCTGACGACCCTGCAGCCTACACAATGGCACCGTCGGAGGCGAGTCAGGCAGGTGCGACCACCTGTGCTTACATCTATAGGGTTATCAACGCTCTCTAAACTCTTTTTGATGAAACCAATAGAACTTAATTATTGTCCGTGTTCGACAAACTGTGGCCAGGGTAACTGTGGCCAGGGTACCTGTGGTCTGTCCTGCTCTTGTCCTGCGCGATGCCTCTGGTGTCAGGACTCTGATACAGCAGAAGATCCTGGAGCTCCAGCAGAGACCGTTGCAGCGCCTTCAGGGCCTTGTGACCTGGAGGAGAAGGACACAGGAGTCAAGACACCCGCCAGGCAGCCCGCAGTTCCACAGCTCGTGCGGAAGATAATAATAATAACAAAACAAACCAGAACAAAGACAGACAGACATTCTGCCCTGTCTAGCAAAGCCTCCCTCTGTGGGCACCAAGTTGACAATTCATCGCCTTCAGCCACAGCTCTACACAAACATCCCTGCCACCCTGCCTGCGCCTTGTCCATGTGCCAGTGGTTATTAATTCACATCTGAAATCCTGAGGAAAAAAAAAACCTGTAATCCATTATTATGGAGAGAGAGAGAAAGAGGGGGAGAGGAAGAGGAGGAGGAGGAGGGGGCACAGATCCCATCATCTTCAGCGCTAATCAAAAGTACACGGAGCCCGGCAAAAGCCGCCGCCCTCTCTCCCATAGCGACGTGCTGCTCACAATTCAGGAGGACGGCCCCACATCAATCATTCGCCAGCGCGGAGAGTCAGGCAATAAATATGCAAATGAGAAGCAGGCGCTCTCGGAAAGCAAGGCGCGGCGCTAAGAAAGGAGGCATACAAATGTATTAATTGCCCATAGCCAAAAGAATCCTCCGAGTGTGGCCTCTGCTCGTAAAGGTAAAGGAGTGTTGGCGGTGCCGAAACCCGCCAGGCCCGTACAGAGGGCTCAGCAAGACGCTTTCGTTCCGTATGGGCTGTCTGCAGCTCTAATTTACGATTACTCCAGGAATCCAGAATCAAAAACAAGGTAAAAATTACCTCGTTGACACTTCAGACGGCAAGAAATGTTTGGGCAATTTATATCGCTGAAGTGAATATCTCTGATTACCTCATTACCGTGGCACCTGTCAAGACCTGATATATGAAGCAGGAAGTTAACAGTCGGCTAGCAGGAAATGAACTTGAAGTTGATGACTTGGAGGCAAGACAAATGGCGAATTCTGACAAGGGCCAAATTGTGATGGCTAGATGACTAGCTCAGAGCATCTTTACACAGGCAGGTGTTGTGAGGTGCTCCTGGATAGCAGCGATTAGTACAGGTCAAAAGTGCCCCAAGGAAAGACAACCAACCGTTCAGCACGTGGGGAGCAAAGCGTAGTCTAACGGTCTAGCCTGCCTGTCTGATCCCACCGTAGACCCACTGAAGCCCAAACCGCTGAACACAACAAACACACACGGTGAGGACACACGTACGTTGACCTGCAGCGTACGGGGCTGCGTGGCTGTAGAGTGACCTGAGAGTACTGACCCTGACCACTGGCCAATGTGATACAACGGGCATGTGAGCACCAGAACTGGACCAAGAGAAGAAAGCAGACTGGTTTGAGAAATTACATTTAATTTTAATTATGGGGACAGTGAGGTGCTGTCAGAGTCCTGCTGACGCTGCCAATGCTGTTCAGGTTTGAGCTACGTAAAGAGTTTGTGATGTTCAATTAAACATTTATCAGCGTGGCTTAAGGAAATAAATATATCCAATAATACTTCACTACAGAATATTAGGGGAGCAAATCTGATTGGCCGTGAGCATCACACATCTACGGCTGCTGCAGACAGCAGCAGCACTGGATGCTACGCCACAGGAAGTGAATCAGGACAATAGCCTGAAATGTCATACGTTCACAAGACAAAACATCCATTCCACTCACTGTTCTTTAATGCTCCGGCATACTCCGACCCGCCTTTACTCTTGAACTCTGGGAAGGTGTCTGGCTGTGGAAGCTGATTGGCTGTCACAAGAGCCTTCTGCATTTTGATTCGTCCTTCGAGCAACATGTCCCAAAGAGCTGCAAAGGGGATGAAAACACTTAATAATGAAATGAAAAAACACTTGTCTCCAGACAGACAGTTGTGCTATAGTTATTAAAGCAAGTGACGCAAAAAAATGTAAAAGAATAAAAGAGTAAAGTAAGTAAAAGAGTATCAAATCTGTCCTTAGAATCACCGTGTTTGCTAACAGGGAGCAGCATTGAAGTCAACCAGCATCTACGTCTTTTTAAAAGCTCACTGACCAGTCTGGGAGGGGACACGTACCGAGCTGATTTCTCACTGCTTTCCCCTTGTCCACCTCTTCATCCACCTTCTCCTTCGAAAATGTCATCACAGCCCCAGAGTCATCGACATCCTCATCGTCGTCCACATCTTCTTCTTCTGAGCCGTCTTCACTCTCTTCTTCGCCACTGTCCTCCTCATCCTCACTCTCTCCCAGGTCATCCATGCCTTCGGTGAGTTGGTGGAAGTCGGTCACTTCGGGGAGGGTCGTGTCACCAGCTTTCATTTTGGAGACGGAGCGGGATATTTGTGAGATATCATCACTGATGTGGTCTTCCTCCTCTTCCACCTCCTCCACGCTAGTGTCATCATCTTCATCTTCCCAGTCTTCATTCAACTGTCCCTTTTCAATATATTCTTCCTCATCACCCTCATCATCTTCCTCAGCTGAAACATCAATCAAGCAATAATAATTAAAAAATCAGGAATCAGGAACCAATTTTCCAAATGTTAGTAGACATGAGCACCAACGTGTTTTACGTACAGGAACCTTCAATCTCTTTCCGTAGTTCCCTACGGGACGTGGCCTTGCCGCGGTAGCGTTTATCCGTGTCTTCCAGTAAGGCTGTCGTGCGCCTGCGCAGCCCTGCAGAGGGCAGGTCTTCCTCCTCATCTTCATCAAACCGCTCTACGACTCTGGCTTTGGTCTCTGCAAAGACAGTGGCAGTGCATTTAACTTTAAAGTATCTGAGCCACGACCGTAAAGAACGACGGCTACCGTGAATTACTGGTCAGGTGGCATCCAAGATACACGTAAGTCCCATAAACAAACAGCGAGGTTTATAAATCACCGTGTTACGTGTGTTTTGAAGTCAGAATTGTAGTTTAGCTCACAACAAAGATCCGATGGACAGCTTAGATAAATAGAATATGAGCAGCTCTGGAATACAAAATCTCATATATATTTTATAAGGACATAACAGAATAAAACACACATCTACAGATATTTAAATGTTAACCATGTGAAGTTATCGACTACTGTAGGTAATGTATTCCCAGCGTGCTACCATGTCGGTCAGTCAGGTTATGTCTAAATAGTTTCCTTTGCTCATGCGCAGCACAATTGTCGATTCTTAACAGGCTGCGGATAAACAGAGTTTAAAATACCTTCATCCTGGTCGTCTTCGGGATCTACGAAAGTGGGCAGTGGGTTCAGCAGATCGGACAGCTGCTGCGATATAGAGGCAGACATGTTTCTCCCCACCATGTGCGGTCGCGCTCGCCACGTCATCACTGTGCGCCGCGGCTGTAGTAGAGGATTCGTGCGCTCGTGGAGAGTCTCGTGCGCTGGAGGAGTCTCGTGCGTTCATTCATTACCATTAAGGCCATTATGAAAACATCCACCCCATCTAGTCCGACAGAAACAGCAAACACATCTGCAGAGATAACACAGAGAATTATTAGCGCCTAGGCTGAGATAAAAGCAAAACTGGAGGAGGTAAACGGGCCTAAATTTTAAACAACGTCATTTAATAGCTACTTGCAATTACTGAAAAAGTTTAATTTTTAATTCGATTAATGTCCTAATATGCGTATGACTGTATAGCACAATCGTATTTGTGATTTTTGACATTCTGGGCAAAATGTAATGATAAATGAGCCTATAAAAAGAATTGGACTAAAATAATGATCTGGAGCTTCTGCGTAATAAGCTTCAGGCGAGTTAAAGTCCCATACACAGAAACATTCGTCACTTAGATATTAAGATATTACTAAAAAAAGATTCTTAACAGATTTCTGGATCATTTTATTTGTAAAATATATGTGTAAATATGTAAATAATAGATATGTGAATGTGGTATCAATAGCACGTCTGCATTCATGATACCAATTTCAAACACTTATACACATTTCTGTTTTAATTTTCTTTATTCTTTGTGCAAACACAATATCATACAAATTAGTACAGCAGATCACAACTAAAATGTTTAAAGAATGAATACAAAAGTTTGGTTGTTTGCTTGGGGGAGGGAAAAAAACACTTTTATATATGCACCAAGTGGTTTTTATTATTTTTTTTAAATAATGCTGATATCCAAACCCCTGAAGGAAATAGTCGTAAACAACTGACTGTACTTTGTTCCTTACCGATCACTGCTGGAAACACCAGAATGTGCCCCACACTGCCACAAAATTCAAGTTAGTGTCTTGTTTCAAATAAAGGGTTGATAACTGTATTTTTAAGTTTCCCTTTGGAAGGCAAACTCTCTGAGACTCAGCGGAAAGATGTTTCTGCACACTCCAGTGAGCAGGAGGGATTTCATTTAAGCGTCTGTGTGATAAGGGCCTTAAGAGGCAAAGAAGTTCACGACTGTTGATTATGATACGTAGAAGAAACTGATACATCATAAACATAAAAACTGTCAGTGATTACTCCAGAGAGCTGATGAAAATTTTCCCCATCTATTACATGCCTGGACAATTGATACCACCACCGCATATCAATCAGAGCATGTTTTTGACATTCAGTTCTTAATTACACAAATATAAATTAGCAGTAAACCAGTGAAAGTCGTGTATAACATGGCCAGCTTGTATTTGTTGACATAAATAGATAAATACATTAAATAAATATATTCAAAAAGGAACAAATAAATAGATAAATACGTAGATAGATTAACTCATTGAAATATCCATATTAAGACCACAACGGAAAAAGCATTCATTTCCAGGCTGTCTTAAACCTGAGTCTGTTGGGTGGCCTCTGTTGGCCTGGCTGTCCTCGTGAGAACACTGGTGCTTGCACACGGCCGTCCTCGTGAGAACGCCAGCGCTACCACACGGCCCCTTCGCTCATTTCCGACGATGGCTGCGAGAGCTGGCTGCTGTAGCCGTTGCCGGCGAGGGCGTTCACGGAAGTGAAGGGACCGATCGGGCCACCCATGTCCGCAGAGATGCCATGAACAGAGGCCGGGGCGCCAGGCTCGGGGCTGGGAGTGTCACCTGGACGGTGGGACACCATTTCTCCGAAGCACTGGCCCTCATTGGAGGGGTGATGTGCCGTGTGGTGATGGTCCATGCTCCCCAGAGGTGTGCCCGCAGGCCCAGACGAGGGCACATAGCCCAGGTCCACAGGAGTCTGGGCCTGGGAGGATGGAGGGCCCTGAGGGAAGTAATCATAGTTGCTTCCTGGTCCATAGTATTCTCCTTGATAGTCTGGAGATATAGAGAGAGTTGTGGTTATAAGATATTATTAGTATATATTGGTATACAAATAGCCCACAAATATGGTTACTGCCAAATTTCTGTTTATCGTGCTATATTAATATACATTAGTTCAATATTTTGCATGCAGAACATATATATATATATATATACACACACACACACCCTTCAGGGCCCTCCATATATATATGACAAGTCTTAGAAATATGGATCTTTGCAATTATGCATGTAATAGCACAAACATCTATAATAGTCAAAAATTCGAAACAGCCCCATTTAATTACACAACAGAAACAGAACGAAAAGGAATAATTAGTGCCCCTTAACGTAAAATATCTCATACCACAATTTTAATTTGGAAATTATGCTAATATTAAATTAATGCATTAGGCGTAATTAGTTTAACACAGGCCACTGCTTGAACCAATGGCATATATTATTCAGTGCACTTATTTCCTACTTACGGACAGTGTAATCAAACATTAGCTCACCTCCATAATAGGAAAAGTGGCCGTTTGCCATTAATTCTGCAGGCTCCATCCGCTCGCCCAGCGTCCTCATTCTTCTGGGACTGCGGAAGAAGACGTGCCGTCTGGCCCCCAACGCGCTCAGCTGCTTCATCCGCCTTTCCTTGGAGCGCCGGTTCTGGAACCACACCTGACCACCACAGACGAGGAATAAAATGAACTCGGAACCAACCGGAATTCACAAATTTGAAAATACACGGATCAACGTCGTCTAATGTAGACTATTCAGTTTGACAAATGGGCCTACTTCTCTCTTGACTGCTAGAAACGAGTGGCCGGTAGCATAGATGAACAAAAGGCATACAATTTTACTAAATCTATGTATTTGCATTTCAAGAACAAAAAAGGATTAATGTTTTTGTTTGTTTGTTCTTTTAGGCAGGAGAGAAACAGTTTAGGGCTCCGTTCTCTCTTCCCTTAAACTGATACCTAATTATTTTTATTCATCCCAGTGATTTTGATGCTTCCAGTCAATATTTACATTATTATTTTCATGATTTGTGTACGAGTTGTTAACCAAATTGGTATAAAGCGGCGACTTCTGAGGTGCTATTTACGATATTCACGTTACAGCGAACATAATATCCGAATAATTCCTCAACATTCATTCATTCATCCCTTTCTTTCTTTCTTTCTTTTTCCTTTCTTCCCCGTTACTAAACGTCTACGTGCACGCGCCCCACCTGAATGACCCTCATGTTGAGGCCCGTCTCCTGCGCGAGCTGTTCTCGGATGTGTCTCGTGGGCTTCGGCGTGGCCGCAAACGCCGCCTTCAGCGTCTCGAGCTGCTTCGCTTTGATCGTGGTCCGCGGCCCGCGACGCTTGGCACCCAAATTCTGCTCGTCGTTTTCGTTGCTGCAGGTCTCTTTATCCGAGAGGTGTCCCGTCTCAGAGTCCTTACAGTCGTCGTGGGGATCTTGGGAATCTGGAGATAAGCTCGGGTCACTGCACGTTGTTACTGTAAAATAGCAAACGAGAAAGCATTTTTTAAATAAAAGTCTATAGCTAGTATTTTTATAGAATAGCCTATTTAAATGTTTATATTATTAACAACAAAATTTGTTTTTGCGATTTTTTTTTTGTTGTTGTTGTTAACATAAATGTAATAAAAAGTGCTAGTAAATTTGGTGGTCCGAAAGTGCTTTTAAGTTGTACAAATAAATAAATAAATAGACCTTATTGGCAACAACGTTTCGATTTTGTTCAAAAAGACTAAAGCTAAAACTTGCTATAGGCCCATATGCAATTTAATGCCACGGTCCACGTACTTGAAAGAAGGTTTGTGTCTTTCCCGTTGCTGTTGCTAAGGTAATCCTCTTTGCAGACGAATTTATACTCGTCCAGTATGTAGAGCTCTTCACCGGTGGAGAGTTGCTTGTTACACATGATACAGGTGAAACAGTTCAGGTGAAAGACTTTGCTTCTGGCTTTGCGAACGAGGTCGTTAGGGGAGATGACCTGTGCACATCCCCCACATTTAGTCCCGTAGCGTCTGCACGAGGAAGGAAGGAAAATGTCGTTATCAGTGTCTTACCGCCGAATTACTACGAGCACATGGAATAAAACATTTAATTGGCATCACTTGCACTAAACGTTATGATGTTACAGTGATCAGTTACTGGGTCGTTTTAAGCACCTCCACCAACATACTCTACAGGAAAGCTGTTTTGTTGAAATGGTTTCTTCAGAAAGTCTGGCTTCATTTTTTCCAATTTATAGGATTACGAATTGTTTTGAATTTACTATGTTTTGTACTTACCTATTTATTAAATTACATTATTTTTTTGCCTCGGCCTGTGATTGGAAATGTATCCCTGTTTGATTTACAAACGTATAATATATTGTGACCTATTTATTGAGGCGTTTATTTATTGCCATTTGTATATGCGAAAAATGTCCTATTGTTTTCAAGGATTTACCTAAGACAAATCCGTTAAAATGCACACCCCAATGCGCATTTAGTATTTCTTTTTTTTATTTACAACAAACGCGTGTCGACCGGATGTCTACGATTCGTCTGTCTGCGGGATTCCTCCTCAAGCTGATTTGTAATTCTAATCCACTTATCACAGTTTCCTTCGCGTTTTGGCAAACACACGCGTGTGTGCAGGGAGATTGGGTCGAGGCGGGGGATTGTCCCGCCAGGTATCGCCCTAAGTCTCATCCCGGGCTCTGCCTGACACTCATACCTTGTAAACAAAGAAAATGCTATTGCCCTAATGCCTCGGAACAAGTTGATATGTCTTTTTAATAAAAAAATCGTCTTATTGCACGCGTTAATGAAAAATGCATTCGTATTGTAGCTTTTTTAAATTCAATCCAGGGTGTCTTCTTCTGAATAAACCAGTCTAGAGGTTCACGGAGCGGCTGTAAAAAATGGGCCTGTTTATAGATTATACAGCATTGTTATTTTAGGTGATTGTCTATTTATTCGTTACAAATCGCATTTAAATTCATATAAACGAATAACAAGGTTGTCATGTTACTGGGAGAGTTGCTCCCACTCAAAGTTGGAATGCTTACCTTAAAAAGTCTGTTTTGCAATAGAGTCTTCCCTCTCTGGAAAAACACTTTTCTGTTAAATTGCACTTACAGTCACAGCACTGAACGCATTTGGCATGCCAAGCTCGATCCAACACGTTAAGCAGAAAGCGGTCCAGAATAGGCCTCTCGCATCCAGCACAGTGGATCATTTTAAACCGAGGCACAACGTCCACGTCCTTTCACAGAGGCAAGTAACCGCTTTATTGTGTAGAGAAAATTGTTCGCAGCCTAATAGAAAATAGTCGATTCTTCAGGAGTCCCAGAGACGCAGGCGAGTCGAATCCGTCGAAGTATTCCAAGTCCATCAAAATGAATGTGCAAACACTACCGAGGCAAAACTGTCCCGATTGTACAGTCTGGTGCAAAAAATAATGGTCGTAAGGAAATGTAAAATAATAAACATATTTATTTTGTTATATTTATGATTGCTATTCTTCAAATTCACTATCTGTAGTTTTAGTGTGTCAACTTGAATTACCAAAAGCGAGTTGAAGAGGTCGTACCAAATCTCCAAAATATGAATGTAAGTGAACGTGTTGAACTCTATGCGCAGGTTGGTAGACGGCAAAGTCAAAGGCGATCACTCCAAAATGATGAATATTCCCGGGTTATGAAATCTATAACATTGCTTCAGTTGACTTCGCGTAACGTACGCCACAGTCCGTGGACGAGCGTCAGTAACTGGCACGCGTTTGTTAGCGGGTGAGGTGCCACAGTCCCGACCCCCCCCCCCCCCCCATTACGTCATGCTGGATCAGAACCAATCAGGTTCGGGCCATCGAGGTGACAACCTCATCCCTTTACCTTTTAGTAGCACGCGTCCAGGACTTAAGAAAGGGGTGGGCTCAATCTATGTTGCTTGTTTTAGAATTGTCCTTTTCAGTTTATTTTGATTTTGTAATTTTGGTATTGTGATTAAACTAATCTTACTGCAAAAAAGAGGAGATATATAGATAAATAAAAGTGCATAAACAAGAATACGAAAATACATTTTCTAGAGAGGGGTTATTTGGGTTATTAAATAAGTTACACCGGCTGGCATATATTGAGTTGTATTCTGTTGTTAACGGCGACCCACTACTGCCAAAGGGAATACAACATATATTTAAATGCATTCTGCTTTAACACGTTGTAAATTATACAACTTACTTAGCGTCTATAAAAACGAACTCTATTAGGACAAATTGACCATCATGTTACCATATAAGCAGAAAATAGGCTTACATCGGACAAAAGAGTGATGTCAACACACAAAAGCTTAAAGGCATATTACGTGGGCTTCATTTAAGTATTAGACACATTTGAGAAAGAGAATAGCAATTTTTACCACATATGTTTTCATATAAACAGTAGGCCTTAGCCTACGCTTGATACAATAAACTTCATTTTTTTCCGTAATAGATCCGAAATTTATTTAAAAAAAAGATCATTTTCACGTATGAAATATGCGAGTAAGATATGTACGAAATAAAAGGCGAAGCCAGGAAAACGTCTAAGAAAGTGCGTTCCCTTTCCATACGAATTAAACACAGCCGATTTGAAAGGATCTGCGCAGTTTCGAGGTGGTGACTAGGCTCGTCTCGTGGGAAAAGTAAAGTGCGATAGTTTCCACGGCAGATGAACGCCTGCGTGATTATTCCACACTACGGGAGGGACGGCGAGCCCCTCTAATGATGATAATATAGAGTCTGATAGACGCTCCCCGGACGATGTTATCGCGCAATAGGCAGCGCACTGGGGCAAATCTGCGGCGCTGGGAACAGCGAGATAGCGGATTTTCTGCGCCACAGAATAGGAAACATACAGCTGGCATCGGCTCTGTTTGTCGCAGATATGACAAACCCAGGGTTACGAATCCCAACCATATTAAAACAGCTCATTCGCGTTACAAATACAGTCGAGCGAAGGCAATTTAGACAGCTTACTCATATGTGCTTAACGTTTTGGAAATTAAAGCTCGTTGATTTAGTGCCCTCACAGAAGCATATCGTAAAATATATTTTTGTTAAGAAAGCCTTTTGGCCAGTCCTGAACTTAATTTATGACGAATTTGAATTTTTAATGCTACACAAATATATATCTCTTAAATATAAGTTAAGTCTACTTCTACTACTAATTTATTTGTAGTGAGGTTCTGCTGCTAATTTATTATTTAGGCTACTGCAAAACAATTTCTCTAGCAAAAACTATTCCACTCTAAAGGTGTTTGCATCGCACAGAGATCTCACATAGGATATTATAGTAGACAAAATATAAGAGTTCACGAGTGGGGCACACGGTGTGAAATATTAGTTTGCCAATCTGGTCCACTTTGGCTTCATCGCAGCGCCGAAGGACGGAGTTGGTTTTATAGCCCATAGATCAGGTGAAAGGCGAGGCTGTATTTTGGCCCGGAGAGTGATAGCTCACCCGCGTCAGTCACGGTTTATGTCCGTAGTCTGTGGAGCGGATGAGATGTATGCCGCAAACCTGCTAATGCGCATGCAGGTTTGCGGTTGGCCCGTGGTGCACGTAGCCATACAATGAGACGAAGAATACAGCACGGATGGTGGCACTTCATTATGTCTTTTGCGCTTGAGTGCATGTAAATAAATGGTGTGAGTTACAGTCTCTCTCTCTCTCTCTCTCACACACACACACACACACACACACACACACTCGCGCACTGGCACACGCATACACGCGCGCGAGCGCACTCTCTGCAGAGGCCTCGAGCGCTAAAACCCCGAGCCGCCCGCTGTCGCCTCGTGCTTTTTCCCACCGATTATTACCGCAAAAATGTGCGTCCAATCACACACCTGTCATCTGATTCCGCTCCAAAGTTTCCTTGCTAGAGTGTGGGACTCATTAGCGAGGTCACTCCGCGCGCACGCGGCCCTCCTCGAGGAGTTCCCGTATAGAACGCACGGGTGTTCTAGAACGGCTGTCGCTCTGGAGACGCGTCACGTCGTGCTGTGCTCGCGCGGCGCGTATTCGGCGGGCAGTAATCAAACGGAAGCTTCCCACTGTTTGTTTTTGGATCCCCCTTCAGCTCATTAACACGTGTTAATTGCTGCTAATTGGTCTTAACGAGATGAGATGAGAACCCAGCGGGACCGATCTCATTTGTGGAAAACACAATTGATTATCATTTGCCAAATAAACCACTCCGCATAGGGTGGGCGCCCGCGCCCGTGTGTGTGTGTGTGTGTGTGTGTGTGCGTGTGTGTAATTTGGTTTAAGGTCTAATTAATAGTCAGTACATTGTCCACAATGGAGTTCTTTACCAATTACTTTTGTGATGAGTCATACACCTCTAAATGCTTAAATCCAGTACGTACTGTTCCACATAACGAGTTTTCAGCATTCTGTGGTTCAACTCTGGTCTGAGATCAGATGTACAGTTCTAAGGTTTGTGATCATGGCAGTGAGTGGATGGAAGTGTCGCAGGACGAGAGAGACACACCACTATGTTTCACACTGGTCCTTTAGGACACGGAGGGAAGCCTTGAAGCAGAACACAGACTGAAGATTACAGGAGGATCGAGGTGTCCTGCTGCAGTTTCAGCATCACACAGGCAGACATCACTCTCTCTCTCACCACATGTGTGGCTGCTTGTTAGTCAGCTCAGGGTGTGTCCACGGGCAGCTCGTGCCTCCCCCTCCTGGAGGGCGGGACTCAGCTCCCAACTTGGTTTTCAAGACGGCTGCGACGCCATGTTTTGGACACGGAGCTTCACGGCATTGTTTTTATTGTTAATACCACTTCAGTACTTTAGTGTTTCCTGGTTTGGCATCAACACCCTTATTTGCTGTCTTGCTATTGGGGGGGAGGGAAAGGGGGCGGGGCCAGGGTGTGACGAGGGTGGGAGTCTGTGTCCATCGTCAAGCTTCCTCTCGGGCCGCACCATGGTTGGCCTCGTTGCCATGGACGTCGCCGTGGCGAAGGGTCCGTTCAGCGACCCATGGTGCCAGCACGCGACATTCCGCAGCTCTGCGTGGCGAACACGCCGACCGCCAGCGGGAACCGTAGCTCGGCGGAAACAAAAGAACAAACAAATCGAAAGCTCTCGTGGAACAAGCCCATGGAGCCCGGTCCGGTCTCGGTTCAGTGACAGGAGTGAGGGAGTGGAAGAGAAAGAGAGAGGGAGAGAGAGAGAGAGAGAGAGAGAGAGGGAAAGCAAGGAGGGAGAGAGAGAGAGGGAGATCCCTGGGGAGCTAGCGCCTAGAGCATGTTGATGATGGAGATTGATGCACGCAGAGTCGCAGACGGGCCAGACACAGAGCGAAATTAAAAGCCTATTTTGTCGCGTTGTAAAAGGACAGAATGGTGGGAGGGGGGGGGTGTGCTCCCCCCACGCACCCCTGCATCACCCCTCCGCCCCCCCATGTACCTCTTTAGTGTCATCAAACCTTCAGGGACAAGAGCCGTTACATGCCTCTCTCTCTCTCTCTCTCTCTCTCTCTCTCTCTCTCTCTCTCTCTCTATCTATCTGCATGGTCACACACACATTGTGAGCTAGAAAATAATGCAGGCCAACCTAACACTATCACAAAGCTAATTCATCTACCACATTAAAAAGAACAAGAGAGAGAGAAAGAGAGAGAGAAAGAGAGAGAGACAGAGAGAGAGAGAGAGAGAGAGAGAGAGAGAAAGCAAAAAAATATAATCAGTATACTAACATATTTTGAAACAAGCATGCCTCTCAACATCCAAACCCACTTCTGAACCTTCTGGACCCCCCGGTCCAGACCCCCCCAGCCTCTCCACCATTTCACATCCACCTTTTGAAGCCCCGCAGAGAGTGTGGCCTCCTCCGACTGTGACTGGCTAGTCTCTAACTACACTCCACTTATTGGGACATAATTTGCAGATCATTTATTCTCAATCTGAATTTAATTGACCGGGAGGCCTGAGTGTGGACCAGGGACCCTGGAGCAGAGCCCTGCCTCCGAGCAGTTGGCGAAGAATAGGAACAGACTGGCAGACCGCACGGAGGAGGGGCACCGTAGACACACACACACACACACACACACACACACACACACACACACACACACACACACACGTGCATGGATACGGAGGTCAGACCTTTGTGAAGCAGGGAGTGGCGGCCAGCTGAGTTGCTTTGTGTAAGGCTAACAGTCATCACAAGTGCATCTGTGTGTGTGTGTGTATGTGTGTGTGTGTGTGCGTGTGTGTGTGGGGGGCTGACCTGAGCCAGGAGGCAATGATGGCAGCTCAAAGATGCATGTGCCTTGGGCCACCCCCCCCCCCACACACACACACACACACTTTACCTACCGAACCTTTACACTCCCTCCCCCTGACTCACTCGCTCACTCACTCGTCAGCTCCGCAGCCGTGAGGGCGACATTTGTGCTCAGTCCAGTCCCAGCAGTGTTCAGCCCAGACGAAGCCCACACCTCCCAGAACCAGCAGCAGGAGCGATCACAACCATTCACCCAGGGGTCACGACCTCCACGGCAGAGATAGCCCCTGCCCTCTCTCTCTCTCCCTCTCTCTCTCTCTCTCTCTCCTGCCATCCCCCACAGTTCCAGCACAGGGAGAAGGTGAGAGAAGAGTCACATCTCTCTACCCTCCTCATTCCTGCCGTAATGGTCCGTAGCTCCACAGACCTCGGTCAGCCTGCAACAAACCCCTCCCCACCCCATTCTCGGAGGTGCGTGTTCCACACTGTAGCCTGCACCACACAAGCAAACCAGCCCATTGCTGTATTCAAGTGCCAACTTCTATTCCAATCATTTTAATCACTTTATTGGGATTTATGTGGTGAGATGGTACAAGCCCATGTTAAAAGCTATGCTTTATTAGCATTTAAACAATATTACTGGCCTTATTATTCTAGAATGCAATGCAGTTAATACTGCGGTGATCTATTAGTAATTGCCGCCTTTCAAATAGTGTCAGTGCCTTTGATATTTTCAGCCCTTAATGCATGGGGAGATCCATATGTCAGTGTGATGGTCTGTGTGCTCTCTGAGAATCGTTCCCATGGCCTGCTGCTGTAGGCTTTTCACGCGAGTGGATCTACCAGGTGAGCTACAACGCGGAGCAAAATCACAATAACTAGACAGAAAAAAGATTTTTTAAAACCACAGCGATCAGATTCGATTAAGCAAAAACAGAGCAGAGAAGCTGTAAGGAGGCACGGAGCGTCTCCCCCTGCCGCTGGCTGGGGGTTTATCAGCTGCCCCCCACCGCTGTCCACTCTCACACCCACCACCCGTGACATGTGCCGGGGGGCCATTGGTCTGCCACCCTGGCCCCCGGCAGAGCCCCCAGATGGGGCTCACACAAAGGATTCCCCTCCGCCCAGACCTTAGGCAAGCTGGGCCGTCTCACGCCCGATTAACCCCCAATACCAGCGGCACTATTGATACAGTGGCCCCCAAGGTGGGGGGGGGGTAGATGTGCAGTCATCAGTGGGCGGGAGCAAAGTGGCCCGAAAGCTTCCGCCCCCTTTCTGATCGCACATTACAGGTCTGTGTGTCGGGTGAAGTTCTCCAGGGCTGGAGCAGTTCCTCAGGTTTCTCGGGTTCACGTCAGCCCTCCGTCCCCGTCCTCCTTTCGTAACTGTCCTTTTATTTCTAGAACCTTCTAGTCTGAACGAATGTTAATAAGGACCATAAGGAGGCCCACGTCAGTAAGCAATACCCAGCTAGTGCATGTTTATGGGCTCATGTCATAAGGAATGTCAGCCACCTACTTAATAGCCATGGCCCAGCAAGCTTTACCCTGTGAATCAGACACACGGGGGGTCTGTAATGATTCGGCTCTGTGTTACACAGTAGCATAGAGTTTATACCGATCAATCGCCATAATAAAGGATTGGTGCTCCAATAAGGAGCCTCCAGTGTTGTGATTCATTCTGACGATGGCCTGAAAGTGAGTCGATTGGAGCGTTTCGGGCCACGTTGTTAGTCGATATGGTGATCGTATCTGTGGTGGCAACCAGGCGTGAGAGCGGGCTGTGGGCAGCAAATTGACAGAAAGTGTCGGAAACAGATAAAATGATGCATTATGTGCAAGGGATATTCATGGGCCTGTGTGTGTGTGTGTGTTTGCGCATGTGTGTGTGTTTGCGTTTGGGTGTGCGGGACCGTAACATAATGCTCATCCTGTGATTTATCTGTTTCCCTCACCAGTTTCTGCACAGCACTGTGGAGCTACCAACACAGTACATCATATTCTGAATGTGTGTGTGTGTGTGTGTATCTTTATAATCAATGATGAATGTCACCAGTGTTCCCAGTGAGTGTGCCTGCATACATGTGCACACACGTGTGCGTGTGTGTGTGTGTGTGTGTATTTTTGAGTGTGTCCGTGTGTACATGTGTGCCCATGGGAGATAAGAAGAAAGAGGAACAAAAAGAGAGGGGGGGGGGCAGGGAGTGGGGGGGGGGGTATGAGTGGGACATCATGTCCGTATTATCACCATCATCCACTGGCATGCAGAAGCTCGACGGTCTCTTATCACTGGCCGCTGGCCTTCCTGTCTGAGCCCCGCCCCTCCACACCTGTCTGCTCTTTAAGATATGCTAATGAGGGGGACGGCCTATTCCTGTCAGGTCATTACCATGCATTACCCTGGACTCATCTCTGCGCTAATCCCTCATCTCCATAATCACATTTGGGATTTTTTTTCCTGCCATGAATGGAGATCCCTGACGTTGGGTAAATATAATATACACTGATTGAATATCAGAGGGCTGGAATGCGTTAACCGCATACGCGAGGATTACGTGGATTATTCCACTCATGAGTCGGACTGGATTTAAAAAAAGATGAATATAAAACCCTCAGAATGTGGCCACAAAATCACAAATTGTACATATTCAAATGTTGTGTAATAACAGATTTTAGACAACATACAAGTGTTAGTATCACTGTTTTATTACTATTACTTTAATTATTACTATTATTTGATAATTCTTGTAACATTTACATATTGTGGTAATTGTGGCAAACCTTTTCCAAAAGGTACATGGCTTGCACATGCAAATGAGCTTTTATCACTTCTATGGAGAACAGCAAGGACAGAGTGTGTTCTTATATTTATCACTACGGAAGTGTAAGTGACACCTGTCATTTCTGACAGCTCAAATGGTTCTCACCTGTCATGAGGTATAGGCAAACTTTTTCAAGTATTTAACAGGGGGCAAAAGTATGTGTGTGTGTGTGTGTGTGTGTGTGTGTGTGTGTGTGTGTGTGTGTGTGTGTGTGTGTGTGTGTGCCCACGGGAGATAAGCAGGGCCACGAAGGTGACAGGTGAGAAAGAGAGACACAGGGAGAGAGAAAGAGAGATACAAATAGACAGTCAGGGAGAGAGAGGGAGAGAAAGAGAGAGAGCGAGAGAGAGAGCGAGAGAGAGAACACTCTGGCTTCTATTCCATTCCATTCCTTCATTAAGAAAGTCTCTATTCCCCCCTCCCCCACCCTGCACACGGTCTCATCATCTGCCTGTCATTCCTCTTGGAAGGCTCAGGGTACAGTTTCTCATGAGGGCAGATGCAGGGCCAGGGCCTGAGGTAGGGGTAGGGGTAGGTGGTAGGGGGTAGGGTTAGGGGGTAGGGGTAGGTGTTAGGGGTAGGGTTAGGGGGTAGGGGTAGGGGGTAGGGTTAGCGGCTAGGGGTAGGGGGTAGGGGGTAGGGCCTGAGGTAGGGGTAGGGGGAAGGGGTTTGGGTTAGAGGGTAGGGGTAGGGGGTAGGGGGTAGGGTTAGAGGGTAGGGGTAGGGGGTAGGGTTAGAGGGTAAGGGTAGGGGGTAGGGGTAGGGTTAGGGGGTAGGGGTAGGGTTAGGGGGTAGGGGTAGGGGGTAGGGGTAGGGTTAGGGGGTAGGGGTAGGGTTAGGGGGTAGGGGTAGGTGGTAGGGGTAGGGTTAGGGGGTTGGGGTAGGGGGTAGGGTTAGCGGCTAGGGGTAGGGGGGTAGGGGGTAGGGTTAGAGGGTAAGGGTAGGTGGTAGGGGTAGGGTTAGAGGGTAGGGGTAGGTGGTAGGGGGTAGGGTTAGCGGCTAGGGGTAGGGGGTAGGGTTAGGGGGTAAGGGTAGGTGGTAGGGGGTAGGGGTAGGTGGTATGTGGTAGGGGTAGGGGTAGGTGGTAGGGGTTATGTGATATGGGGTAGGGGGTAGGGTTAGGGGGTAGGGGTAGGGGTATGTGGTAGGGGTAGGGGTTATGTGGTACGGGGTAGGGGGTAGGGTTGGGGGGTAGGGATACGTGTTAGGGGTTATGTGGTACAGGGTAGGGGTAGGGGGCGGGGTAGGGGTTATGTGGTAGGGGTAGGTGGTATGGGGTAGGGGGTAGGGGTAGGTGGTAGGGGTAGGGGTTATGTGGTATGGGGTAGGGGGTAGGGGTAGGTGGTAGGGGTAGGGGTTATGTGGTAGGGGGTAGGGGTAGGTGGTAGGGTTAGGAGTAGGGGTTATGTGGTACGGGGTAGGGGTAGGGGCAGGGGGTAGGGGTTATGTGGTACGGGGGTAGTGGGTAGGAGTAGGGGGTAGGGGGTAGGGACAGGGGGCAGGGTTAGGTCTTAGGGGGTAGGGGTTATGTGGTAGGAGTAGGGAGTGAGTGGGGGGGGGGGGGGGCACCACACTCGATGGCATGCATCTCTCAGCCAACACTAGATACCCTGATCCCAAAGTGAGGTGCAGTTCATAGCCCTGACCCCGGCTCCCCTAAGACAAAGACCCCTGCTGCCCCTCTCGTAGACAGCCACGCGCTGACTGCAAGCACCCTGCCCTGACCAACTCCTCACCTTTGACCTCACAAAGCGACCTCACCAGTAACCTGTGTGGCCCAGACTTTGCATGTTGCTGCCCACAATTTGATATCGATAAAGAAAAAAAAGCAATCAGGTTTAATATACAAGAGGCCGGATCAGTACCAGCTGCTCTCTGAGTGCATATAAATTCACCAGCCACCCATTCATAACATCAGAGCAGGTTACCTGTGCGGCACCACAGAGGTGTGACAGTGGCTGTGTGCTCCAGGAAACCACACTACATTAACCCCCGCAAGACCGCAGCAGAGTTCAGCCCCAGCTGAATCCTCTGGGCGCATACACACAGGTTGTTGGGTTAATAGGCTGATTACGTGCTTCTGTTCACTGGTTGATCTTTGGCTGCTGGTTCTCATGTATTATGTCATTAGGTTGTGTCTGCATGCATGTGTGTATTCGTGTATTATATCCCTGCCTGTGTCTGATGAGAGACAGACAGGTGCCCAGCTGCTGGGCCGGCCCCCTTCTCGCGTATGCCCCGCCCTCTCTTTGCATGTCTCATTTCAATATATTGAGTGGGCCATCTGTAAGCCATTCATCTCATTCAAAAAGCCGTTAGGAGAGCCGCCACCCCCCCCCCCCCCCCCCCCCCCTTCCCAGCATGCCCCTCAAGTTCATTAGCATAAACTCACGCTGGCATGCACAGACACACACTCACACTTATACACACATATGCATATGTATAAACATACTCGCACCTGTATAAGCGCACTTAAACCCGAAAGGGAGAATGTGAGGAGATGCTGAAGTTTAGGGCTGAAATGTTATTTTGAAGTACTTTTATGCTTCATTTTTTTCTATGAAGGGATTATTACAAACATTTATTTGTATCATTAGGTTGCCATATAATTTCTGAAGATTATGTTAATGAGCCATAACATTTTTATTTCATTTTATTGTAATAACAAATATATAATATTACCGCACACACACACACACACCCATGCACTCAGTAAGTGTGTGTGCACCAAAGAGTGTATTTCCCAACACTTCAGTGGCTTTTTTCATTTCCATCTCCTCCACACCCCCTCACCCCACCGCCAGCCCCGCAAACGCAGCCTCCTGCCCCTGTTTCCTCTCCCTCTCCTCCCCTGCTCCTCTCCCTCTCTCTCTCTCTCCTCCCCTGCTCCTCTCCCTCTCTCTCTCTCTCCTCTCCTCCCCTGCTCCTCTCCCTCTCTCTCTCTCTCCTCTCCTCCCCTGTTCCTCTCCCTCTCTCTCTCCTCTCCTCCCCTGTTCCTCTCCCTCTCTCTCTCCTCTCCTCCCCTGTTCCTCTCCCCCCTGCTCCTCTCTTCCCCTGCTCCTCTCTTCCCTGTTCCTCTCCTCCCCTGCTCTTCTCCCTCTCTCTCTCTCTCCTTTCCTCCCCTGTTCCTCTCCCTACTCCTCTCTCTCTCTCCCTCTCTCCTCGGGCCCTCGACACCCCACTGAGCCTCCGGCAGGTCATTCATCAACAGCCTTATCTTCCACACTGGACACTGCTTTCATGTCATTCCCCAGTCACTATGACAAGTGATATCAGTGCTTTTCCTCACTCTCCCTCTCACTCTCCCCCCCTCTCTCTCTCTCTCTCTCTCTCTCTCTCTCTCTCTCGCTCTCTCTCGCGCTCTCTTTCTCTCTCTCTCTCATTGAAAGGATGATGGGGAAATCAAGGTGGTTGATGTTGAACCCCCAACTCCTCTCTGATCACCTCTACCATGCCTGGTTCAGTGAGCCGAGAGCGGTCACATGGGTCAGGAGCAGACCCCAGGAGTTAGTTTTTTTTTAAAGGTGCAGTCAGCATTTCAAAGATTCATATTCCACATCACGCACTCTTAAAGTGTCTGATACACGAGTGAAGACCTACACACACTCATCTGATTTGACCAGACTCTTCCAGCAATACTGGTTTCGAAACCAACCTCTAGAAATTCAGAGTCCGTTTTGCTGGTTCCAAGACTTAGGAGCAGGACACAGGAAACTCGTCCTTTAACGGAGGCCCATGATGAATGGCCTTAGCTAACCTGCTCATGATGAAGCACTGTGCTCTCAGTAACTGGGCGGGGCTTTCCCAATGTATACAATCATAGAAATTATATAATATATATTTCAAAATGAAACTACTTAGATATTAGAACATACTGACATTTCACAATGTATTCTGTCTTGTGGGTGTTACTGTTCAGCCACTGACTTTTGGCCGTGTCCGTGTGTTTGTCCATCTGTGCCTGTCCATATAAGTACTTCCATGTGTGTTCCAGTGTGTGTGTGTATCTGTGTTATTCTTGTCACCTGTCCCTCGTTGTTGTCATGGTATTTAAGTTTCATATGTCTCGTCATTAGTTGTCAGTTGTTGGTTTGTTTTGACTGGCATGCTAATAAAGTTAGCACTAATAAAGTTAGCTATATGTTAACCTCCACGTTACAGTGGGCAAGATCCAGTTTCTTCTGCAGTTAAATACTGCATCTAAAGGATGGAGAACAAAAGGCATTGGAACTAGACACTATGTAGAAAATATGATGTAGGTTTAGAGCAAGTGGCAGTCTGGCTAAGCCAGGGTGAAGGGCAGAGGGCGGAGGTGTGAGGAGGGCGAGGGCTAGTGTTAATAGCCCAGCTGATCCTCCAACCGGGCCCCAGCTGACCCAAGCCTTTGTCTGGACGCTTCAGCCACTCAGCATGGGACCGAAACGTGTGTGGAGGGGGAAAACCAGCCAGCTCCGTTCTGCCAATCCACAGAGGCCCGAATGTCCACTGGGCTCCCGTGACCCAGGCCGGACGATACCGGCTCCTCTGAGCACTGCAAAAATCAGCCACACAGCCATTTCTCGTCATCTCTGACACCTTCAGGCCTCCGATTGTGATCTGGCCGTTGATTAGCACTAGCAAGTCACTAGAATCACGGCCGATAAATACTGAAATGGAAGATCGTACTGCTCCATCCACTCAGATTTGTTCAGAGCAAATCATATTCAATTTTATGCAGAACTTTCTTTTTATTATAAATAATAGCCATAGAGTTTGGATGGTGTAGGCCTGTCAAAATAATTCTCACAATAGAACTATCCATAGACATTTGTATAAATATATTCATGTCCTGAAACAAGAAGTTAATACAATGTTAATTAAATGATCATTTATCTGGTGTCGGGGCTTCATCTCATGAGCTAAAGTAACTTATAGTTAAAGATTCTACAAATTGCTTACAAATGAATGGTAGACGTCCATCACCGGTGCCCTAATAGCACTGTGTAATTACTTTCAAAAGTGAATTATCTTTTACAGGGCAGTTATTGAAAGTTGTCTGGCTGGGGCCAACGATTATTAAGGCCTT
>NC_135217.1:3912509-3917509 GCF_052324685.1 Brachyhypopomus gauderio
CCTCGTCGAGTAGCAGACGTGGCACGCGCGGGCAGCGCGCGGCGGTCCAGAGGGCAGCGTGTCTCGAGCTGAGATCGTACATAACATTCCCCGGCTAGTTAAGGAGTGGCCCGCCCTTGGCCTCCGGCTTCTCTCATTCATCTGAGTATTAATAAAGACGGGCCAATTCCTCCCCTTAACTCCGCCACCGCCCACGAAAATGAGCAGCTGACTTTGAATTTAGAGTGTTCATTAATAGGATATTATGGCCGATTGAGGAGCAGGGACTGTGGGGACAAGGGCGAGAAGCATCGGAGTTCTTTGGTAGTTGTGGAGCAGGTGCAATATTCAGAATACATAAGATATGGATATATATCTACATAATCTTCATAAATACGACCTATATATAACTTACATACGTCGTCTATGTTCTGAACTACATATACTATGTCGAGTCTCTAATTTTTTTTCTCTATTTTTACTACTACAAAAATGGAAACGTATTTGAGAATTGTCTCATTTAGTTCTACTGACATAATAGTTATTTAGTGTCAGTATGATCTATTTTTAACATGCAAATGTGAAGCTCACAGTAACCTAACATGTTAAAAAGCCCAGTTCTTGCACAGTTCCTGAGTACCGTTGGTGCAAACATATGCGGCATCTCCTGATTCTCATTCTGCAGCAACAGCTGACACTTTGGGATCGCTAACTCTGACGCCACACACACATTCAGCTCAGCGCCTGGTCCCGGCGTGCGGTGGATGGACACAGGACAGACAGACATGGGAGAGAAAATGGCCCCGCCACTCCAGAGAGGTGAGGGCAGAGGGCAGTGTGGGATAAAGGCCCCGCCCCTAAATCCCTAAGGACGAGATGTATCGGTCCATCTGGGGCTAATTCGTGTCAAAGTCTGTTGGTCGAATTGAGGCAGATGAACGGCTGGCAAAGAAATAGGGAATGAAGTGGGGAGCAGTAGAGACCAGAGTGTCAGAACCGACTCTGTCAGAACCAATTGTCAGAACCATCTCTATCATAACCGAGTGTCAGAACCGACTCTGTCAAAACCAACTGTCAGAACCGTCTCTATCATAACCAACTGTCAGAACCGACTCTGTCAGAACCGACTCAATCATAACCGACTGTCAGAACCGACTCTGTCAGAACCGACTCTATCAGAACCAACTGTCAGAACCATCTCTATCATAACCGACTGTCAGAACCGACTCTGTCAGAACCTTCTCTATCATAACCGACTGTCAGAACCGACTCTGTCAGAACCGATTATATCAAAACCGACTCTGTCAAAGCCGACTGTATCAGAACTAACGCTGTCAGATCCAACACTGTCAAAAACTGAGTCTGTCAAAAACCGATTCTGTCAGAAGTGGCTCTCTGTCCTGATTTGCTCTTCTCTTGTTGTGTGGCTGTTATAAGAAGAAGAATAAGAAGCAGTCTAATCTATTGATTTTTTTTCAGATTTACACACATCTGTTTTTAAGTATCAACAAACATTAGGTCTCAGGTTGAAGGAGCAGGGACTCCTCCTCCTGAGATGGTCTCCTGCAGCTGTAGCAAGAGTGAGGTAGGTACCTTTCAATGACATCAGAGTGTGACATAGTGCCCTCAGGTTGAATGACGTCAGAGTGTGACGTAGTGCCCTCAGGTTGAATGATGTCAGAGTGTGATGTAGTGCCCTCAGGTTGAATGACATCAGAGTGTGACATAGTGCCCTCAGATTAAATGACGTCAGAGTGTGACATAGTGCCCTCAGATTGAATGACGTCAGAGTGTGACATAGTGCCCTCAGGTTGAATGATGTCAGAGTGTGACATAGTGCTCTCAGGTTGAATGATGTCAGAGTGTGACATAGTGCCTCAGGTTGAATGACGTCAGAGTGTGACGTAGTGCCCTCAGGTTGAATGACATCAGAGTGTGACATAGTGCCCACAGGTTGAATGACGTCAGAGTGTGACGTAGTGCCCTCAGGATGAATGATGTCAGAGTGTGACGTAGTGCCCTCAGGTTGAATGACGGACGTCAGGGTGTGACGTAGTGCCCTCAGGTTGAATGACGTCAGAGTGTGACGTAGTGCCCTCAGGTGTGACTGGTTGAATGACATCAGAGGTGATAGCGAGGGGCAGAGCCTGGGACAACTCGCCACCTGTCTGATTTTAGGCCTCCGTACCTCAACTCACGGATATTTTTATGTGCGCAGAGCACTCTGTGTATAGACCATAAGCATGGCTACAGCCACCAGTAATCTGACCCTCACATCGTTTTGGCACCGGGGTCGGAGGAGGTGCGTGAGACAGAGGGAGTGGCTCGATAGTGGTGCCACAGTTTCCAATCATCTCATGGTCTGGCCATAAACGGCCTCTGAAGTAGGCCTTCTGAGTAATTGGAGGGGAGAAATGTGGTGGGGGGGAACTGGGGATCTGTGGAGAACGATCTGTGGTCAGAGCAAAGGCAGCAAACTTGGGACGTCCTTTGATCATCAGAGAGAGAGAGAGAGAGAGAGAGAGAGAGAGAGAGAGGTGCACAGCCACTCTGCAGGTGTGGGACTCCGTAACGAAGGAAAAGGATCAGCACGCTAGGAAACGTTACCAAATGGTGGAGCACCGTGAGTCCTGAGTTCCTCTACGGGACTCTGATCCAGAGGCTCCCTGCGTCGCCAACAAGACCGTCGAGTCACACCTTTGCAGGAGAAAGCTGAGCAGAGGAGCGTGTATGAAAGAGAAAGAAAGTGGAAGGGGGTCTGAAAGGAGAGCGAGAGAGAGCGAGAGAGCGTGGGGAGAAAGAGAGGCGGGAGCAGGTGAGAGGCAGCCGGGCAGATGGCAAAGAGAGCCCTCCACAAAGCTCTCGGCAGATCTATATTCATACGAGCGGGCCACCTTTGATTCTGAAGGGGATTACACCTTGTGTTCAAACACACAGGGGAGGCCGGCGAGGGACCAGGGCCGGGGGAGGGGGTCCTCAACAAGCCTAGAATGCAGCAGGCGCCCGGTTAAGGAGGTCTTCATTCAAGCTTAACTCCTTACGGCTCATTACGGATAATCCTTATTAGAGCCGGAGTAAAGCGGGTGTGAATGGGCCCCGGGCGGATGGGAGGACATGTGTTACTATTGTGGCCGGGTGTAGCAGGTTAATCCTGATTCAGGGACTGGGAATGGGGAGGAGGACCCTGCTGCTCCCCCGAAAACCCTCCAGGGGGTGTGGTCTCCCAGGGAGGGGCGGGGGGGGGGGGGGGGGGGGGTCTCCTTCACCTGCCCCAGGGGTCTTGGCAGAGGAGCTCTTGGGGTTTCCGTTGGCATGGCAACAGGCTCGAAGTGCAGCTCGCACCATTGTGGGGCGACCCACCCGGTACCTTCCGCGGTCACATGCAGATGGGATCACCAGGACGAGCTAAAAGAGACGTAAATGCCAAGGGAGATTTTTTTTATTATTATTAAGACACAATAGCAAAGGGAAGGACTCCGCATGGTGGGGAGAGACGTAATCCTTCCGATGGATTAAAGTGGCGTGAGGAAACATCACGAGAGCGGTCGCTCCGTCTAGGGGAGGTGCCGTGTCACCGCTCCGCCATTCCTGATACAGCCTGAAGCCTCAGGCCAAGTTCATGAGGACATTTTTGCATTCATCTGAGAAAACCCTGATACGCACTACTGGCTTGCCGTAGGCATATTTGTGGGCTGATTCATTCTGAAAACAAGTGGATGCAACTTCTAGCTAGGTTTGGATCCAATACGAAACTGTAGCAATTTTATCAATTTTGATAAGATATTAGATGCTATAATGCAGTTTCTCAGTCCTGGTCCTGCAGTAGCCTTGCTCCACACATTTTAGAGATCATCCTTTGAGATGGAGTACTCTAAAACTCATTTTTATCAGTTCATCATAGCTAGGTAAAGTGATCTTATCAAGCTAAGCCTCAAAGAATGCTTCACACTAGCTGATGGATGGAAACGTCAAAGCACGTTCCGTCAAAGGTTCAAATCTTGTGAACTTTTTCAACAGAGAACTGACTGTAATTTTCATCCATCATCCTGTCAGCGTATTATTCATAATGAAACCAAGCGAAAGAGGTGCGTTTTTGACAGATACTAAAACATTCTGCCTAAGTATCAAGCCCTTCGTATTCCGTTAACATGTTAGCGCAAGTAAACAAAGAAACTGTACAAGTCAGGGAGTCTCTAGATGTTCAGCCTTGGAGCACATGATGTAAAAAGCAGCTGGACCTTTTCAGACCACAGCACCACCTTTGTAGGAATGTGAATACTTTCATAAATTTTTAATCAAAGTCTAAATACATATATGTGAATATCACACTGGAATGTATGACATAAATTCAAAGAGTACATGAATATCACGCCAGGTCCAATTTTGCAGGTGTTTCTAGCACAGCTCAGGAAAACAAAATAATTCTTCTTCAACGGGAGGAAAATGGCAGGTTTTTCGAGAGAGCGCCCTGGACAGCAGCCTCTCGACCCTAACGGGCACCTCTGGAGCTCTGCTGGGTCCCCCTCATCAGTGCAGGCCGGAAATTAGTGGTTGGCGTTCTCTCGTTAGAGACCGTGGCCGGGGTGTTAATGGAAACCTCGGTAGCACGCGAGTCCCGGCTGTGAGAACAAGGAGAGAGACGCAGAAGTGTTACCGTGTGACACACAGGAGTGGTTGTTCTGTGATGTTGCCATGACTTCCCACTGTTTCTTCCGTGTTACTTTATATCTTTACTTGTTGCCATATTTTTGTGAAGTTAATAAAATAACCGTATGGTAAGGAAGCCACTTCGGTGTTTTCGGGTATCGTGAGGAATATTCAAATGCACAGAACATAATGTAAACATAAGAGGTCATTTTGTGACCAGTTTTAAACTTTTTTTTCAAAGCACACTTGAATAACCAGCAGTTAGTTCATAGTGTAATATAATCCAGTGTTTAATACCCCTAAGCAAAGTGTGAAACTGAATTTGGCAGCTGTGACTGAACATTATGAGCAACCATTCCAAACCTTTAACCCCC